>NW_016950383.1:0-1012 GCF_001483705.2 Eufriesea mexicana
CGTGCTTTTCACTACAGTGCGGTGGATTTGTGCGCGCTTCTGCTCCCAAGTACATGCGGCTTGTCTCTGTGGATGCTAGCAAACGTGACCTCGTCATGTTAGGTTGAGTTATGTTGCGTTTGGTTATGTTGCCTGTGGTTACGTTGCGTTTGGCTATGTTAGGATAGGTTACCTTGACTTTTGTGCTATACACTGCTATTACATGGGTTTCTGCGATCTCCTGTGCTATGCTGCACTCTGCTTGGTTTTGGGGAGGCCAGAAACATTGGTCGCGGCACGTTGTGTTGTATTCCACTACGTTCGGTTAGGTTAGGTTAGGTGAGCCTATGTCAGCGTACGTTCGACTTTTGCGGTATTCACTGCAATGCGGTGTACTTCTGCGCTCTGCTGTCCCGCAGTATCTTATGCTTGGCGCAGGGAAGGCCTGCAATAGTGTTCTCGACCTGTAGTGTGAGTTACGCTACGTTCGGTTATGATACGTCTTGTGAGGTTATCGCACTATGGATTATACGTTTGTGCTTTGCACAGCCATCCAGGGATTTCTGCGCTCTTCTGCGATCCAATATTCTCTGCTTGGCTGTGTTGATACAAGCAATAGTGTCCTCGGAACCTAGGGTTTAGTAAAGTTACGTATGCTTGTGTTATGCTTGGCTAGGTTAGGATACGATTACCATTTCTGCATTCTACTGTGCCCTAACTTGTTCTGTATGGCTCTGTGGATGCCAGAGTTATTGGTCTCGTCACGCTATGTTGAGCTTCACTACGTTTAAGTAGGTTAGGTGAGGTTAAGTTCGGTAAGTGTAGCTTCGACTTGCGCGGTGTACTCTGTTGATCAGTGGATTTCTGCGATCCAATGTGCTCTAGTATGCTCTGCTTGTCTCTGGCGAGGCCTGCAGTAGTGGTATCTGCACGTTAGCTTGAGTTTAGCTACGTTTGATTATGTTACGCATCGTTGTGTTAGGACATCGCAGCTTCGACTATTGTGCTACGTACTTCGATTCTATGGATGTCT
>NW_016950384.1:0-532 GCF_001483705.2 Eufriesea mexicana
ATCCTAACATATCCATACGTATCATAACCGAACGTAGATTAACTCAACCTAACCTGCCGATGTTACTAGTGATTGTCACCCCAGAGCCAAGCAGAATATACTGGAACACAGTAGATCGCAGTAATCCACCGCATTGCAGTGTATAGCACAAAAGTGCTAGATACATTAACCTAACCTATCCGAACGTAGCCGAACTGAATATAGTGTTCCGAGGCTAGCATTGCTGGCTTCCCCAGAGACAAGGAGGACGCGTTAGAACTATGTAGACCACAGGAATCCACCGAAAGGCGATTATAGCGCAAACCTCAAAATTATCCTAATAATCAAACAAAACGTAACATAACCATACGTATTATATCTCAACATTAGGTGCAGGGACAACTATTGCTTGCATCGACAGGGCCAGGCTGATCATACTAGAAAACAGTACAGCGCGGAAATCCACCGAAAATCAGTGCATACCATGCATGTCAAAGAAATCCTAGCCTATCCTAGACCAACGTAACCTAACCAAACGTTGCCGAACACTATC
>NW_016950385.1:0-287 GCF_001483705.2 Eufriesea mexicana
AAATATGTAACCTGTTATAGCTTGGTGAATAGGTCGACTAACGCCTTCAATCCAATGACAGGTGCAGCCGTCTACTTGCCAGACAATATGTTTATTGAAAATCTATAATCTGTTATAGCCTCGTGAATACATCGCCTAACGCCTTCAATCCAATGGAAAGTCCGGCCACCTAGTTTCCAGAGAATATGTCTAGTCAGAACCTATAACCTGCAATATCTTGGTGGATAAATCGTCTAACGCCTTCATTCCAATGGCAAGTACAGCCATCTACTTGCCAGAGAATATGT
>NW_016950386.1:0-237 GCF_001483705.2 Eufriesea mexicana
GGGAGGCCAGCAATAGTGGTCTCGGCACGTTAGTTTGAGCTATGCTACATTCCGTTATATTACGTTTGGTGAGGTTAGCATACGATAGTTTGGACCTATGCGCTTTACACTGCTGTCCGTGGATTTCTGCGCTCTACCACGTCCTGATATTTTCTGCTTGGCTCTGCGGAGTATGGCAGCTGTGGTCGCGGCACAATCTGTTGAGTTATGCAACGCTAGGTTAGGTTAGGTTGAGTT
>NW_016950387.1:0-520 GCF_001483705.2 Eufriesea mexicana
GTAAACGGTCGAGACTTATTCCAGACGCTATGACCTTTCACACTGACTATCTCCCAACAAACTTTTCTCAAAGAATGCCATCCTCAGAACTCCTCTGAAAGAACTACTCGAAGAACTGTTCGCTTCACACCCATGCACTCTTATTTAAATCTTGCATTTAAATCTTTCATACCCATGCTCTCTTTCCCAATCACGCTTTTCTCACGCCTTGCCCTCAGCAAGGGACACGTAGCCCAAACACTTAGATGCATTCTTAGACTTCCACTCTTCACTTGCAACCGATACTTCCATAAACATCCCCGAAAAATGACTGTTAAACGGAAAAAAGAAATTGGTAGCAGTTGGGTCGTAGCTCAACAGCTATCTTTCTTTCTTGCAATCCTTTTGTCTATACATTTTATTATGGTAGATGTTACAATGTACAATGGATCAGCGTTATGGCGTTAAATGTTACATTAAGACTGAAGAGTCTCGTTTTCGAAGGGTTCTATATATTAAAATTTTCTCGGTGATTGACTCA
>NW_016950388.1:0-2553 GCF_001483705.2 Eufriesea mexicana
GCAGCACGATCTGACAGCCACTGACACTTCCGGCACTATTTCTCGAAAACGCAAGCTCGAAACAGAAAAAGAATATTCAATTCCATTAGAGAAAATTCCACTCTACGTGGATAGATAGAAAAAACCGAATCGAAAGGTCTAATTTTGTACAGGGGAACAAAAAAATTCAATTCTGCAGGTTCTTTCGTCACTAAATTTCGGACTCGAATGTTCGAGATCGAAGAAAAATGGGCTCACGAGATAGAGAAAAGCCTAATCAGTGCTACTATACAGAGAAAACCTAATCGAAATCCTAATGTCGGAAATATATGCGAAAGAATTGATCTGTGTAGCACGATTTCACAGTCACTTGTACTTCCGTCACTTTATTTCACATGTGCACCTTCATTTTTCTCCACATGTGGTTTGTTACTGCCGAATAAATGTTCGCAGTTATTTATCCTGTTCTTGTTAAAGATCTCGCAATTTGTTAAACTAGTGTTGTGTTCCTTTCCGTATATATCACGACGATGTTATGAAGGTGTTTAATGTTCCAAAATAGTAACTAATACTGCGTGTTAATGTTTTTAAATATTTCTTTAATCAATTGCAGTAATTGGGAGGCTGATCAAGGATAACACTACTCCACGAAACGTTTTGTTCAGGGACTGAAAGTTTCACTGTAACGCGTGTAAATATTGCATCATGTGTTACCGGAACACTTCGACTAGAAGTGTTCTGCGATTGGGCAAAACTGTGCCTCGTTTTCGCGGGAAGATGCTTCGCCTTTGAAATAGCCATGTGCTAAAGTATCGATGTAAAATATCAAATGTTGTTTCTTATATTTATTAATATCAATGAAGCAAATATAAATATATTTTTGTTACGAAAAATTCCAAATTTCTATAATTTATTTATGAACTTGAATTATTAATTATTCCATTGTACCAATGGGAAGGAGTACCAATGGGAAGGTAAACCATTAGTATCTACTGCAATAGTTCAAACACTCTATACAATAATCACCAATAATTATTTAAATAACAAGGAATTCATATCCAGAATTATATGAGAAAGCTCGCTAAGGTTGTCCCTTTACGATGCAATTTTAAAAGTTGATAAATTAATTATAGATGTACATGAAGTCACAGATGAAGATGAGTGAGTTTGTTCTTGGTAAAAAGAAAATGAAACTGCAATGGTTATATGCTAAATTATTTTTTATTCACTTTGAAAGTTTCACATATAAACGTTAATTATTAACGACATAATAAACAATGACATATAGACATTAAAATCTGAGTAGATATCCGTATCATGTACCGTTGCAAGAAAAAGATTTTTCATAATACATATCACGTAATAATTATCATTATAATGACAATATATATATGTAACAATATTTATCGACATATACACCCTACCGCAAATGATCCTATTCAAATACATGAGTTATCCTAATAATTTTACATATTGGTTTATCTTGCATCTATCTCTGTTCTCGTGCATCTCCTCGGTTTTCTTTCGTGCTAAACCTCACAAGGAATTATTTATTCCGTATTTATTTTTCATTATATATTTATCATCTTCAACATCATCTATTTTATGATTTTCTACCATCTTCGGTTTCTTCTTTGCATCTATCAATTTATTTTTTATCCTTTCCTTCATCGCACTGAAAATATAAATATAAGGCAGTCAATAAAAATTCCTACTTTCTATAACATAGTTATAATGTAAACAATAAACTAACTGTTTCTCCATCTTCATAATTTCTAATTCTTCTTGAATTTTTACTTCGTCGTCAATTTCCCAGTCACTGCTACGGTCTTCTTTCCTTTTTTTATTTGGAAGTCCAGACGGTTCAACAGCTGGTTGTGAGCTTAATTTTGGATCAATTAAATGATCATGAGCTGATTTACACTCACCACTAAACTTTTTATTTAATATCACAGATTCATTATCATCTTCCTCTGCTTCTTCATCAAATGATAAAACATTGAAATTTCTGTAAAAAATTTTTTCATTACAAAGAATAATACTATCATGGATAAATGCTACAAACATATATGATTTTTACTATACTCCCCCTTGTTTTAGTCTTTGAACTGTCCTTTACTTCTTCACTTTCCTGTACTATTATTTGTGGTGTAATATCAGAAAATGGATTGTTCAATATTTCAGTTTTTCTTATTTCTGGAGGATAAAGTGCCCTATCATTCTATAAAAAATAGGAAATATAATATTTATATTAATTCTTGATATATTTTTTTGTAAACATTAAATTTACCTCATCTACAAGTGCTTCTTCAAGTTCAAGCATGTTATATATAGTTTCTCCAGTAACCTTACCAAAAATTGTATGTTTACTCTGCAATTCTGATGTAGAACCAAGAGTAAAGAGGAATTGGAAAGTATTGTCATCTTTTTCAGCATTAGCCATAGTAATTAAACCTCGTCCTTGTATGAAAATCGTCCTAAAACACATATATTCAATAATTATTTTTGAACAAAAAAGGAATTCATTTTATTTTTAAATGTAGTCTCTCCATATATTCTATTTACATTAAATGG
>NW_016950389.1:0-5027 GCF_001483705.2 Eufriesea mexicana
ATAGGCGAGGAGGTCGTCGCAGTGCTTGTCACGTGACAGGCAAGGACAGAGTGGGGATAGAAAAGGATAGAAGGGTTCCGACAGAGAAAAGTTAATAAATTACTCAATTTCCGTAATTAATTTATGAACTTTTATAATTTCATTGCAAAGCTGGAACTTCGGGCAACATTCCTATATAACCTTTGTAAAGAATTTAACTCTAAATTGTAAGTTATTAATTATCGTTTGATGGCGTCTATGATTTCGTAACGACGACCATCGCGACCTTCCGTGAAAATATTTAATACTAAACAAAACTAGAATCAAAATGTGATCAAAAGTTATATGAGAAGATTCGCAAGAACATTGTTTTTATAGAACGGGCTATTCTCTAATAGAATCAGTGTCCTTTTTTTAGATTTTCGTCGTTTTTTTTCTAACTACAGTGCCGAATGTGGAAGGGCGTGGCAGGTCGTGGTGCGACGTTATCTCTCGTGGTTTAGTTCTTTGAAACTTCTGTTTTTGATTTTAATTTTTCATTATCACTCGATAGAACGGGCTATTCTCTAATAGAATCAGTGTCCTTTTTTTAGATTTTCGTCGTTTTTTTTCTAACTACAGTGCCGAATGTGGAAGGGCGTGGCAGGTCGTGGTGCGACGTTATCTCTCGTGGTTTAGTTCTTTGAAACTTCTGTTTTTGATTTTAATTTTTCATTATCACTCGATAGAACGGGCTATTCTCTAATAGAATCAGTGTCCTTTTTTTAGATTTTCGTCGTTTTTTTTCTAACTACAGTGCCGAATGTGGAAGGGCGTGGCAGGTCGTGGTGCGACGTTATCTCTCGTGGTTTAGTTCTTTGAAACTTCTGTTTTTGATTTTAATTTTTCATTATCACTCGATAGAACGGGCTATTCTCTAATAGAATCAGTGTCCTTTTTTTAGATTTTCGTCGTTTTTTTTCTAACTACAGTGCCGAATGTGGAAGGGCGTGGCAGGTCGTGGTGCGACGTTATCTCTCGTGGTTTAGTTCTTTGAAACTTCTGTTTTTGATTTTAATTTTTCATTATCACTCGATAGAACGGGCTATTCTCTAATAGAATCAGTGTCCTTTTTTTAGATTTTCGTCGTTTTTTTTCTAACTACAGTGCCGAATGTGGAAGGGCGTGGCAGGTCGTGGTGCGACGTTATCTCTCGTGGTTTAGTTCTTTGAAACTTCTGTTTTTGATTTTAATTTTTCATTATCACTCGATAGAACGGGCTATTCTCTAATAGAATCAGTGTCCTTTTTTTAGATTTTCGTCGTTTTTTTTCTAACTACAGTGCCGAATGTGGAAGGGCGTGGCAGGTCGTGGTGCGACGTTATCTCTCGTGGTTTAGTTCTTTGAAACTTCTGTTTTTGATTTTAATTTTTCATTATCACTCGATAGAACGGGCTATTCTCTAATAGAATCAGTGTCCTTTTTTTAGATTTTCGTCGTTTTTTTTCTAACTACAGTGCCGAATGTGGAAGGGCGTGGCAGGTCGTGGTGCGACGTTATCTCTCGTGGTTTAGTTCTTTGAAACTTCTGTTTTTGATTTTAATTTTTCATTATCACTCGATAGAACGGGCTATTCTCTAATAGAATCAGTGTCCTTTTTTTAGATTTTCGTCGTTTTTTTTCTAACTACAGTGCCGAATGTGGAAGGGCGTGGCAGGTCGTGGTGCGACGTTATCTCTCGTGGTTTAGTTCTTTGAAACTTCTGTTTTTGATTTTAATTTTTCATTATCACTCGATAGAACGGGCTATTCTCTAATAGAATCAGTGTCCTTTTTTTAGATTTTCGTCGTTTTTTTTCTAACTACAGTGCCGAATGTGGAAGGGCGTGGCAGGTCGTGGTGCGACGTTATCTCTCGTGGTTTAGTTCTTTGAAACTTCTGTTTTTGATTTTAATTTTTCATTATCACTCGATAGAACGGGCTATTCTCTAATAGAATCAGTGTCCTTTTTTTAGATTTTCGTCGTTTTTTTTCTAACTACAGTGCCGAATGTGGAAGGGCGTGGCAGGTCGTGGTGCGACGTTATCTCTCGTGGTTTAGTTCTTTGAAACTTCTGTTTTTGATTTTAATTTTTCATTATCACTCGATAGAACGGGCTATTCTCTAATAGAATCAGTGTCCTTTTTTTAGATTTTCGTCGTTTTTTTTCTAACTACAGTGCCGAATGTGGAAGGGCGTGGCAGGTCGTGGTGCGACGTTATCTCTCGTGGTTTAGTTCTTTGAAACTTCTGTTTTTGATTTTAATTTTTCATTATCACTCGATAGAACGGGCTATTCTCTAATAGAATCAGTGTCCTTTTTTTAGATTTTCGTCGTTTTTTTTCTAACTACAGTGCCGAATGTGGAAGGGCGTGGCAGGTCGTGGTGCGACGTTATCTCTCGTGGTTTAGTTCTTTGAAACTTCTGTTTTTGATTTTAATTTTTCATTATCACTCGATAGAACGGGCTATTCTCTAATAGAATCAGTGTCCTTTTTTTAGATTTTCGTCGTTTTTTTTCTAACTACAGTGCCGAATGTGGAAGGGCGTGGCAGGTCGTGGTGCGACGTTATCTCTCGTGGTTTAGTTCTTTGAAACTTCTGTTTTTGATTTTAATTTTTCATTATCACTCGATAGAACGGGCTATTCTCTAATAGAATCAGTGTCCTTTTTTTAGATTTTCGTCGTTTTTTTTCTAACTACAGTGCCGAATGTGGAAGGGCGTGGCAGGTCGTGGTGCGACGTTATCTCTCGTGGTTTAGTTCTTTGAAACTTCTGTTTTTGATTTTAATTTTTCATTATCACTCGATAGAACGGGCTATTCTCTAATAGAATCAGTGTCCTTTTTTTAGATTTTCGTCGTTTTTTTTCTAACTACAGTGCCGAATGTGGAAGGGCGTGGCAGGTCGTGGTGCGACGTTATCTCTCGTGGTTTAGTTCTTTGAAACTTCTGTTTTTGATTTTAATTTTTCATTATCACTCGATAGAACGGGCTATTCTCTAATAGAATCAGTGTCCTTTTTTTAGATTTTCGTCGTTTTTTTTCTAACTACAGTGCCGAATGTGGAAGGGCGTGGCAGGTCGTGGTGCGACGTTATCTCTCGTGGTTTAGTTCTTTGAAACTTCTGTTTTTGATTTTAATTTTTCATTATCACTCGATAGAACGGGCTATTCTCTAATAGAATCAGTGTCCTTTTTTTAGATTTTCGTCGTTTTTTTTCTAACTACAGTGCCGAATGTGGAAGGGCGTGGCAGGTCGTGGTGCGACGTTATCTCTCGTGGTTTAGTTCTTTGAAACTTCTGTTTTTGATTTTAATTTTTCATTATCACTCGATAGAACGGGCTATTCTCTAATAGAATCAGTGTCCTTTTTTTAGATTTTCGTCGTTTTTTTTCTAACTACAGTGCCGAATGTGGAAGGGCGTGGCAGGTCGTGGTGCGACGTTATCTCTCGTGGTTTAGTTCTTTGAAACTTCTGTTTTTGATTTTAATTTTTCATTATCACTCGATAGAACGGGCTATTCTCTAATAGAATCAGTGTCCTTTTTTTAGATTTTCGTCGTTTTTTTTCTAACTACAGTGCCGAATGTGGAAGGGCGTGGCAGGTCGTGGTGCGACGTTATCTCTCGTGGTTTAGTTCTTTGAAACTTCTGTTTTTGATTTTAATTTTTCATTATCACTCGATAGAACGGGCTATTCTCTAATAGAATCAGTGTCCTTTTTTTAGATTTTCGTCGTTTTTTTTCTAACTACAGTGCCGAATGTGGAAGGGCGTGGCAGGTCGTGGTGCGACGTTATCTCTCGTGGTTTAGTTCTTTGAAACTTCTGTTTTTGATTTTAATTTTTCATTATCACTCGATAGAACGGGCTATTCTCTAATAGAATCAGTGTCCTTTTTTTAGATTTTCGTCGTTTTTTTTCTAACTACAGTGCCGAATGTGGAAGGGCGTGGCAGGTCGTGGTGCGACGTTATCTCTCGTGGTTTAGTTCTTTGAAACTTCTGTTTTTGATTTTAATTTTTCATTATCACTCGATAGAACGGGCTATTCTCTAATAGAATCAGTGTCCTTTTTTTAGATTTTCGTCGTTTTTTTTCTAACTACAGTGCCGAATGTGGAAGGGCGTGGCAGGTCGTGGTGCGACGTTATCTCTCGTGGTTTAGTTCTTTGAAACTTCTGTTTTTGATTTTAATTTTTCATTATCACTCGATAGAACGGGCTATTCTCTAATAGAATCAGTGTCCTTTTTTTAGATTTTCGTCGTTTTTTTTCTAACTACAGTGCCGAATGTGGAAGGGCGTGGCAGGTCGTGGTGCGACGTTATCTCTCGTGGTTTAGTTCTTTGAAACTTCTGTTTTTGATTTTAATTTTTCATTATCACTCGATAGAACGGGCTATTCTCTAATAGAATCAGTGTCCTTTTTTTAGATTTTCGTCGTTTTTTTTCTAACTACAGTGCCGAATGTGGAAGGGCGTGGCAGGTCGTGGTGCGACGTTATCTCTCGTGGTTTAGTTCTTTGAAACTTCTGTTTTTGATTTTAATTTTTCATTATCACTCGATAGAACGGGCTATTCTCTAATAGAATCAGTGTCCTTTTTTTAGATTTTCGTCGTTTTTTTTCTAACTACAGTGCCGAATGTGGAAGGGCGTGGCAGGTCGTGGTGCGACGTTATCTCTCGTGGTTTAGTTCTTTGAAACTTCTGTTTTTGATTTTAATTTTTCATTATCACTCGATAGAACGGGCTATTCTCTAATAGAATCAGTGTCCTTTTTTTAGATTTTCGTCGTTTTTTTTCTAACTACAGTGCCGAATGTGGAAGGGCGTGGCAGGTCGTGGTGCGACGTTATCTCTCGTGGTTTAGTTCTTTGAAACTTCTGTTTTTGATTTTAATTTTTCATTATCACTCGATAGAACGGGCTATTCTCTAATAGAATCAGTGTCCTTTTTTTAGATTTTCGTCGTTTTTTTTCTAACTACAGTGCCGAATGTGGAAGGGCGTGGCAGGTCGTGGTGCGACGTTATCTCTCGTGG
>NW_016950390.1:0-261 GCF_001483705.2 Eufriesea mexicana
GCCTTTTGTACTATACACTGCTATTCTGTGGACTTCTGAGTTCTAGTTTGCCTTGATATGTTCCGCTTGTCTCTGGGGAGCCCAGAAATGGCGATCTGGGCACATTAGTTTTAGTTATGTTACGTTTGGTTGCGAAACGTTTGGTTAGGTTAGGATAGGATTGTATTGACTTCCGTGATATACACTGCTATTCGGTGGATTTCTGCGCTCGACTCTCCTCAAGTATGTTCTCCTCGACTCTGTCGTGTCCAGCAATAGTGG
>NW_016950391.1:0-904 GCF_001483705.2 Eufriesea mexicana
GTAGCTCAACCTGACGTGACGCGACCACTATTTCTGGCAACATCAGTGTCGAGCAGAGTATAGCAGAGCAATTTATAGCGCATAAATCCACCGAATAGCAGATTATAGCGCAAAAGTCAGAGTTATACTGACATAACATAACCGTACGTAACATGACCTAGCACAACATAATCCAACCAAACGTGCCTAGACTACTGTTGCTGGCCTTCCCAATGCCAAGAAGAATATACTAGAGAACAGCAGAGCGCGGAAAGCCTCACAAGAGCAGCGAATGGCACAAACGTCAAAGATAACTTAACCTCGCATGACCTAACCTAACCTAACCAAACGTAGGCTAACTAAACCTAACGAGACGAGGCCAGTATTGCTGGCCTCCGCAGCGCCAAGCAGAACATACCAGAGCACAGTAGAGCGCGGACATCCGCCGAAAAACATCGTAGAGCACAAAAGTGAAAGCCAGTCCCCCTAACCCAACCAATCGTAACGTAACCAAACGTAGCCTAACCCAACGTAACGAGGCACTACCACTGTTGGTGGCCTCCCGAGTGTCAAGCGGAACATCTTATAGGAGAGTAGAGATAAGAAATCCATGGGATCGCAGTGAAAAGCCGAAAAGCTTAAGCTACTCAGACCTTACCGTAGCTCCCATAACCTGACTAAACGCAGCCTGTCTGTAACTAACGTGTCTATACCACTACTGCTGACCCCCCTACAGCCAACCAGAATATACTAAAGCGCAGTAAGGCGCAGAAATCCGCCGCACTGCAGTGTATAGTACAAGCGTCGAAGATATCTTAACACAACCTCACGTAGCCAAACACAACCAAACGTAGCCAGACGCAACATAACGTGCTGGGACCCATGTTGCTGCCCTCCACAGTGCCCAGCAGAACATATTAGAGCA
>NW_016950392.1:0-439 GCF_001483705.2 Eufriesea mexicana
AGCAATGGTGGCCGCGTCCAGTTGGGTTGAGTTATGTTAAGGTGGGTTAGGTTAGGTTAGGCTGCATTTGGTAAATGTAGCTTATGCTTTCGTGCTGTACACTGCTATTCGGAGTATTTCTGTGATTTACTGTGCTCTACAACGCTCTGATTGGCGCTGGGGAGGCCAGCAGTAGTGTTCTCGGCACGTTAAGTTGAGTTCTGGTACGTTTGCTTATGTTACGTTTGGTTAGGTTAGGATAGAACAGCTTAGGCTTTGATGGCATACTCTGCTATTCGGTGGACTTCTTCGCTCTGCTGTGCTCTGATTTGTTCTGCTTGGCTCTGTGGCGGCCAGTAAGGGTACTACCGGTGCGTCAGTTAGGGATATGTGACGTTTCGTTTGGTTAGGATAGGAAGGCTTCTTCAGGGTTTCTTTGACTCTTGTGCTATAAACTGCT
>NW_016950393.1:0-658 GCF_001483705.2 Eufriesea mexicana
CAATCGCTATTGTGGGCCTCGCCAGTTCTAGGCAGAGTATAGTAGAGCAACGTAGAACGCTCATATCGTCCGAATAGGAGAGTATAGCACAAAAGACAAAGCCAACCTATTCATACCCAACCTAACCTAACCTAGCCGAACGTAACCTAACTCAACCAAACGTGCCGCGACTGCTATTACTGGACTGCCCAGAGACAAGCAGATGCTATAAGAGCCGTGCAGAGTGCAGGTACCGACAGAACATCAGTGTGTATCACAAAAGCGAATGCTCTCTTACCCTAACCTAACCAAACATAACGTGCCGAGCGTAATCTACCACATCCTAACGTGCCGAGACAACTACTGCTGCCCACCACGGAGCCAAGCAGAACATATTAGAGGAGAGGAGAGCGCAGCTGTCCATAGAATCGCTGTGCGTAGCACAATAGTCGAAGCTGTCCCTTCCAAAAATATCCAAACGTAACAGTACCGAACGTAGATAAAGTCAACCTAATGTGCACACTTGTCTTCCAAGGGCCAAGCAGAAAATGCAAGACAACAGTAGAGCACGGTAATGCGCCGTACTGCAGTGTATAGCACAAAAGTCAAAGATATCCTGCCCTAACTTAGTCTAACCTAGCCAAGCCAAACGTAACCTAACCAAGCAATATGTGCCACG
>NW_016950394.1:0-2152 GCF_001483705.2 Eufriesea mexicana
TAGGTTAGGTTAGGCCAGGTTTGGATAGGATGTCTCCGACTTTTATGCTATACGCTGCCATTCGTTGGATTTCTGGGCTCTTCATTGCTGTATTATACTCTGCACGACTCTGGGGGTTCGATTAATAACAGTCGCGGCACCTTAGGCTGAGTCAGGGTACGTTTGGTTAGTTTAGGTTATGTTAAGGTAGGTAAGGATAGCTTTGGCTTTCGTGCTATAAACTGTTGTACGGTGGATTGCTGCGCTAGGCTGTGCTCTACTATATTTTGCTTCGCCCTGGGCAGACCACCAACAGTGGTCGCGCGAGTCATGTTGTGGTAGGCTACGTTAGGTTAGGATATGTTAGTCGGGTTAGGCTTGGATAGATATGACTTTTGCGCCATACACTTCTGGTCTATTTATTTCTGCGTTCTGCTCTCCTTTAATATGTTCTGCGCGACTCTGGGGGCCAGCTGTAGTGGTCGCGGTACGATAGCTTTAGTTATGTAACGGTTGGTTACGTTAAGATTGTATATATTAGGTTAGGATTGCTCTGACTTTTGTGGCTTGCACTGCTATTGTGCGGAGTCCTATGCTTTTGTGTGATCTAGTATGTTCTGTTTGGCCCTGGGGAGGCCAACAGAGGTGGCCTCGGCACGTTATGTTGAGTTGGGATACGAACGGTTACGTTAGGTTTAGTTACCTTCGACTCTTTTGTTATGCACTGTAATGCGATTGATTACTGCGCACGACCGTGCTCTAGCGCGATTTGCTTGCTTCTGTGGAGGCCAGCAACCGTGGTCTCGTCATGTTAGGTTGAGCTAGGTTACGTTCGGATGTGTTACGTTGGGCTAGGTTATGAGACGGTAGCTTTGAATCTTGTGCTATACACTGCCATTCGGTGAATGTCTGCGCACTTCATTGCTCTTCTATACTCTACTCGTCCAGGGGGGGCAACAATTGCGGTCGTAGCTCGATAGGATGAGTTATGTTACGCTTAGTCATGTAAAGTTAGGTTAGGTCTGGCTGGGATGTCATTCGCTTTTGTGCTATACACAGCTATTCGTTGGATTTCTGTCCTCTACTGTGCAGTAATATGTTCTGCTGGCCTCTGCCCATGCCAGCATTGGAGGTCTCGGTTCGTTATGTTTAGTTATTCTACGTTTGGTTAGGGTGGGTTAGGCATGGCTTGGTTAGGATGGCTTTGACTTTTGTGCTATACGCTTCAACGCCGCGGATTTCGGTGATCCACGGGGCTGTTGTATATTCTGCTTGGCTCCGGGAGGTCAGCAATAGAGGTGTAGGGCGGTTTGGTGGAGCTTGGTTATGTTTGGTTATGCTACGTTGGTTATGTTATGTTTGGGCAGCGTCGTCCCTTGTGCTGTACACTGATGTACGGAGGATTTCTGCTCTCATTGTTACTCTACTATAACCAACTCGGCTCTGGGCAGGCCAGCAGTTGCGGTCGCTGCACGATAGGTTGTTTTATGTCACGTTTGGTTATGTCACGGTCAGCTAGGTTAGGAGGTGATAGCTCTGACTTTTGAGCTATACACCGCTATTCGGTGAATTGCTGGGCTCTTAGTTGCTCTAATATGCTCTGCTTGTCTCTGGTAAGCCAGCAATGGTAGTCCCGGCACGTTATGTTGTGTTAGGTCACGTTTGGTTACGCTACGTTTGGCCAGGCTTGGGCAGGATATCTTTGACTTTTGTGCTATACACTGCTACTCGCACGATGTCCGCGCTCTGTATTGCTCTACTAGCGACAGCTCGACCCTCGGGAGGCCAGCAATTGCTTTCGCGGCACGTTAGGTTTTGTTAGAATGCGTTCGGTTTGGTTAGTGTACGTTGCGGTACACTTGGATAGCTTCGACTTTCTTGTTGTAAACTGTGATTAGTTGGAATCCAACGCTCCTCTGTGTTCTATTATACTATGCTCCAATCTGTGGAGCCCAACAATAGTTTTAGCGACACGTTACATTGAGTTATGATACGTTCCGTTAGGTCAGGTTTTGTTAGGTTAGTATATGATACCTTTGACTTTTGTGCTACACAATGCTATTCGGGGCATTTCTGCGCCCTACTGTGCAATAGTATGTTCTGCTTTGGTCTGGGGATGTCAACAACAGAGGTCTATGCACGTTGGGTTGAGTTATGCTACGTTTGGCTTTAC
>NW_016950394.1:2167-2574 GCF_001483705.2 Eufriesea mexicana
GTTGGATTTCTGGGCTCTTCATTGCTGTATTATACTCTGCACGACTCTGGGGGTTCGATTAATAACAGTCGCGGCACCTTAGGCTGAGTCAGGGTACGTTTGGTTAGTTTATGTTATGTTAAGGTAGGTAAGGATAGCTTTGGCTTTCGTGCTATAAACTGTTGTACGGTGGATTGCTGCGCTAGGCTGTGCTCTACTATATTTTGCTTCGCCCTGGGCAGACCACCAACAGTGGTCGCGCGAGTCATGTTGTGGTAGGCTACGTTAGGTTAGGATATGTTAGTCGGGTTAGGCTTGGATAAATATGACTTTTGCGCCATACACTTCTGGTCTATTTATTTCTACGTTCTGCTCTCCTTTAATATGTTCTGCGCGACTCTGGGGGCCAGCTGTAGTGGTCGCGGTAC
>NW_016950395.1:0-487 GCF_001483705.2 Eufriesea mexicana
AAAGTACCAAGGCCACTACTGCTGGCCTTCCCATCGCCAAGCAGCTCATATTGGACGAGAGTTGTGCGCAGAAGTCAAAAGCATGGCAGTGTAGAGCAGAAAGGACAAAGATATCCAAACCTAGCCCATGCCAACGTATCCAAACCAAACGTAGCCAGACACAGTACAACGTGCAGCAACCGCTGTTGCTGGTCCCCCCTGAGTCGAGCAGCGTATAGTACAGATATGAAGAGGGCTGGAATCCACCGAATAGCAGTTTATAGCACAAAAGTCAAAGCTACCCTGATACCCTG
The DNA here is from genome assembly GCF_001483705.2 of Eufriesea mexicana. NCBI lineage: Eukaryota > Metazoa > Arthropoda > Insecta > Hymenoptera > Apidae > Eufriesea > Eufriesea mexicana. The sequence goes on from NW_016950395.1 coordinate 294, forward strand.
CACTAACTTAACCAAGCGTAGCATAAGCAGACGTAACGCAACCCAACCTGACGTGCCACGAAAGCTACTGCTGGCCTCATGTGAGGTAAACACAGAATAACAGAGCAATGTGGAACCGTGAAATCTTGCATGCAGCAGTGTAGAGCAAAAAAGTAAGAGGTATCCTAACCTAACCTGGCGAAAGCTAATATAGT
>NW_016950396.1:0-491 GCF_001483705.2 Eufriesea mexicana
CTAACTTTCTTGCATAAATAAGGAGGAAAGATTCTACTGGCGTGCTATAGGCATTGCAATGCTGCAGACTATCCCCGGAAAATTCAATTTTATTGACATATTTTACTTATATCGTGGTGAGATGACTTTATTCCAAAAATAACGAGGATTGTTGCAGTTGGCGTGCAATAGCCATTTCAATGCTTGAGAATCTGTCTGGAAAGTTCAGTTTTGTCGACATTTTCGACTGATATCGTATTGAGCTAACATTCTTGCATAAATAAGGAGGAAAGGTCCTTTTAGCGTGTTATAGCCATTGCAATGATATAGAATGTGCATGGCAGATTCAGTTTCATTTACATTTTCGACAAATATCGTGGTGAGCTAACTTTCTTGCATAAATAAGGTGGAAAGAATCTATTGGCCTGCTATACCCATTGCAATGCTCGGGAATCTGGGTGGATAATTCAATTTTACGGACATTTTCGACAAATATCGTGGTGAGCTGCCTT
>NW_016950397.1:0-2072 GCF_001483705.2 Eufriesea mexicana
GTATCTTAACCAAACGTAACCTAACCCAACATAACGCGACGCGGAAACAATTTTTGGCCTCCCAGGAACAAACCAGAGGATATTAGATTACAGTAGAGCGCAGGTACCCTACGAATATTTGTGCACAGCACTAACGCCAAAGACATCCTTTCATAACCTAACCAAACATAACGTAACCAGGCGTAACTTAACCAACGTAACACACAAATGCCACTATTGGTGGCATCCCTAGCGATAAACAGGACATTCTAGAGCACAGTGGAGCGCAGGAATCCACCGAACAACAGTTTACAGCACGAAAGCCAAAGCTATCCAGACCCATCCCGAAATAACATATACTAACCAAACGTAGACTAACACAAACTATCGTGCCGAGACCACTACTTCTGGCATACCCATAGCCGAGCAGAGTATAGTAGAGCAATGTAGTGCGCAGAAATCCGCAAAATAGCGCTGTATAGCACAAAAGTCAAAGCTATCCTATCCTAACCTAACCAAACGTAGCAAAACCAAACGCAAAATAACTTAGCCTAACGTGCTGAGACCACTAGAGTTGGCATCCGCAAAGTCATGCAGACATATTATATGAGAGTAGGGCGCTGAAATCCATAGGATCGCCATGTATTACACAAAAATCAAAGATACCCAAGCCCTACACACGCTAACGTAAACTTACCATACGTAAGCTAACACAAAGTAACATGACGCCGCAACTTTCTCTCGCCTCCCCAAGTTAAAGCAGAGCGTTTTAGAGCACTGTAGAGTGGAGGAATCGACCGAGTAGCAGCGCACAGCACAAAAGTTAGAGCCATTCTTTCCTAACCAACAAACCGTAACATAACCATACGTAACACAACACATAGTAACGTACCGCGACCACAATTGCCGGCAGGATCAGAGCGAAGCAGAGCATATTAGAGCACCGTGGAGCACAGAAATTCGCCGAGTAGCAGTGTGTAGCACAGAAGTCAAAGCTACACTCTCCTAACCTTACCAAACGCAACGCAGCTCAGACTGCGATGCCACAACCACTATTGCTGGCCACACGAGAGCTACTGAGAGTATAGCAGAGCAACGTAGGGCGCTGAAACCGGCAGAATAGAAACATATGGCACGAAAGTCTAAGCTATCCTATTCAAACCTAACCAAACCGTGACAAACCAGACGTAACGTTCCATAAACGATCTTGACGCTCCCAATATTACTGGTGTCTAAAGACAAAAGCAGAGCGCGGTAGTGCACAGTAGAACGCAGAAGTCCATAGAATAGCAGTCTGTATCACAAAAGTCGTAGCTATCCTCTCCTAACCTGACCAGACGTAACGTAACCGAAAGCAACTTAACTCAACCTAACGTGCCGTGACCATTATTGCTAGCCCCTACAGAGCCAAGCAGAATATACTAGAGCACAGTAGAGCGCAGTAATTCAACGCATAGCAGCGTATATCAGAAGAGTGGAAGATACCCTAACCCAACATGTCGAATCCTAACCCAACCGAACGTAGCGTATCTCATAATAAGGTGCAGAGGTTAGTATTGCTGTCCTCCACAGAGCCAAGCAGAGCATATTAGAGCGCAGTAGAGCGCAGAAACGCACCGAATAGCAGTGTAAACCGAATGGCAGTGTATAGGCAAAAGACGAAGATATCCCATCCTAACCTAACCAAAAGTTACCGAAGCTCACGCAGCATAGCCAAACCTAACGTGCAGCGGCCGCTACTCCTGGCATGTCCGGAGACGAGCAGAGTGTGATAGCGCACAATAGGGCGCGGGAGGCCATAAAATTGCCGTGTGTAGCCCAAAAATTATAGCTATCCCATTCTAACCCTACCTAACCTGACAAGACTAAACATAATCTAACTCAACCTAACGAGCCGCGACCAATATTGGTCGCCTCCCCACTGCCAGGCAGAGCATATTACTTGACAGTATGGGAAGAAATCCATAGGAGCGCAGTGTATAGCAGAAAAATCTAAGCATTCCTGACCTTACCCATGCAAACATAAGCTTGCCGAACGTAACATAGCGTAACATAACATGCAGCGGCCACTATTTCTAGCCTCCCCAGACCAA
>NW_016950398.1:0-649 GCF_001483705.2 Eufriesea mexicana
ACGCAAGGTGATCTATTCGTCAAACTATAGCAGGTTATATATTTTGAATAGACTTATTCTATGGTAAGTAGATGGGTATACCTACCATTGGATTGAGAACGATAGGTGATCTATTCATCAAACTATAGCAGGTTATAGATTTTGAATAGACTTATTCTATGGTAAGTAGATGGGTATACCTACCATTGGATTGAGAACGTTAGGTGATCTATTCATCAAACTATAGCAGGTTATGAAATTTTAATAGACCTATTCTATGGTAAGTATATGGCTATACCTACCATTGGATTGAGAACGATGGGTGATCTATTCATCAAACTATAGCAGGTTATAGATTTTGAATAGACTTATTCTATGGTAAGTGGATGGCAATACCTACCATTGGATTGAGAACGTCAGATGGTCTGTTCATCAAGTTATAACAGGTTATGAATTTTTAATAGAAATATTCTATGGTAAGTAGATGGCTATACCTACCATTGGATTGAGAACGATAGGTGATCTATTCATAAAACTATAGTAAGTTATAGATTTTGAATAGACCGATGCTATGGTGAGTAGATTGCTATACCTACCATAGGATTGGGAACGTTAGATGATCTATTCATCAAATTATAGCAGGTTATAGAAATTGAATAGACTTATTCTA
>NW_016950399.1:0-1352 GCF_001483705.2 Eufriesea mexicana
AACCCAGGCAAACTTAACCCAACCAAACGTAACCTGACTAAATCTAACGTGCCGAGACCACAAATGCCCCCATCCTCGTGGAAAGCAGAGAATATTATAGCGCAGTATAGCGCAGAAATCGACCGAATAACAGTGTATAGCACGTAAGTCGGATCTATCCTAGACCCACGTGACCAGACATGACATAACCAAACGTAACTTATCTTAATCTAACGTGCCGAGACCAATATTGCTCGAATCCCCAGAGCCGAGCAGAATACGCTAAGGCGCAGTAGGGCGCAGAGAGCCACCATGCAGCAGCGAATAGCGCAAAAGTCAAAGCTTGCCGCTCCTAAACTAACCAATCGTGCCGTAACCAAGCGTAACCTAACTCAACCAGTCGTGCCGAGACCACCATTACTGGCATCCCCTGAGCGAAGCAGGGCATTCTAGAGGACAGCATGGTCCAGAAGTACAACGAATAGCATTATATAGCACAAAAGACAAAGTAGCCTATCCTAACCTAGCCAAACGTAACACAACCAAGCATAACCCAACAAAGCCTAACATGACGAGACAGCTACTGCTCTTCTCCACAGAGGCATATAGAATGTACTAGAGCACGGTAGTGCGCAGAAATGCATCGCATTGCAGTGAAGAGCACAAATGTCTAAGGTATCCCAACCCAACCTGTTCAAACCTCACCCAAGCAAACGTACCCTAGCACAACCTAACGCGCCGAGATCAGTATTGCTGGCCTCCCGAGAGCCAAGCAGAATATTCCAGAGCCGAGCGGAGCGCAGAAATCCACCGCATTGCAGTGTGTAGCACAAAACCCAAACATATCCTGACATAACTCGGCCTAGCCTACCCTACCCAAACGTAGTGTAACACAACATAATGTAACGAGACTAATATTGCTGGCCTGTCCAGTGCCAATCGGGGCACTTTTATATTAGAGTACAATGGAGGGCAGCATTGCACTCGATTGCAGCGAATTACACAGAAGTTGAAGTAGCCAACCTTAACCTAGCCAAACGTGACATATACAGCGGAACGTAACTCAAGCTAACTTGACGAGACTACCATTGCTGGACTCCACCGGGACCAGCAGAATGTACTAGAGCAGAGTACAGTGCAGAAATCCACCACATTGCAGTGAACAGCGCAAAAGCCACAGATATGCAAACCAAACTTGAACAAATCTAACCAATTCAAATGTTGCGTAAATCAACATGACGCGCTGAGGCCATTGCTCTTGTCCTCACCAGGGCAAAGCAAAGTGTGATAGAGCAGAGTATATCACAGGCGTCCACCGAATGGCAGTACAAAGCACAAAAGTCAAAGTAGACTATCCTGACCTAGACAAGCGT
>NW_016950400.1:0-375 GCF_001483705.2 Eufriesea mexicana
CCAGTCAGGTTCTATTGCATTGCAATGGCTATAGCACGCCACTAGAATCATACCTCCTTATTTTTGCAAGAAAGAAATCCCACCACCATATTAGTCGAAAATGTCTATAAAATTGTATTTTCCAACCAGATTCCAGATCAGTGAAATGGCTATAGCACGCCAATAGTATCTTTCCTCATTATTTATGCGGGAAAGATAGCTCTCCAAGATATCAGCCGAAAATGTACATTAAAACGAGTTTTCCAGACTGATTCTGTAGCTTTGCAATGGATGTAGCGCGCCAATGGAATATTTCATCCCTATTTATGCAAGAAAGTTAGTTCGCCACGATATTAGTCAAGAATGTCTATAAAATTGTATTTTCCAGCCAGATTC
>NW_016950400.1:447-935 GCF_001483705.2 Eufriesea mexicana
CACCACGATATTAGTCGAAAATGTCAATAAAAATGAATTTTCCAACCAGCGTCTAGATCAGTCAAATGGCTATAACACGCCAATAGTACCTTTCCCCATTATTTATGCGGGAAAGGTAGTTCACCAAGATATCAGCCGAAAATGTACACTAAATCGAGTTTTCCAGGCTGATTCTGTTGCATTGCAATCGATGTAGCGCGCCAATGGAATATTTCTTCCCTATTTATGCAAGAAAGTTAGTTCGCCACGATATTAGTCAAGAATGTCTATAAAATTGTATTTTCCTGCCAGATTCCATAGCATTGCAATGGCTATAGCACGCCAGTAGAATCTTTCCTCCACACATATGCAAGAAAGTTAGGTCACCACGATAGTAGACGAAAACGTCAATAAGATTGAATTTTCCAGCCAGATTCTATATCACAGCAATGGATGTAGCGCGCCAATGGAATATTTCATCCTTATTTATGCAAGAAAGTTAGGTCACC
>NW_016950401.1:0-545 GCF_001483705.2 Eufriesea mexicana
TATTGACATTTTCGACTAATATCGTGGTGGGCAAACTTTGGTGTATAAATAAGAAGGAAAGATACTAGTGACGTTCTATAGCCGTTGCAGCGCTATAGAATCTGCCTGGAAAATACATTTTTATTGACATTTTCCACTAATATCGTGGTGATCTAGCTTTCTTGGGTATATATGGAGGAAAGATTCTACTGGCGTGCTGTAGCCACTGGAGTGCTGCAGAATCTGGCTGGAAAATTCAGTTTTATTGACATTTTCGACTAATATCGTGGAGACCTAACTTTCTTGCATAAATAAGGATGAAATATACCATTGGCGAGCCGCATCCATTGCAATGCTACAGAACCTTGCTGGAAAAAACATTTTAATTGACATTTTCGACTACTATCGTGGTGACATAACACTATTGCATAAATAAGTATGAAATATACTATTTGCGCGCTATGGCCACTACAATCCTAATGAAATATACCATTGGCGAGCCGCATCCATTGCAATGCTACAGAATCTGGCTGGAAAACTCGATTTAATGTACATTTTCGGCCGAT
>NW_016950402.1:0-998 GCF_001483705.2 Eufriesea mexicana
CTCTTCGTTAGGTTCGGATAATGTAGCCCTGACTTTCGTGCGTTACACTGCAATTCCGTGGATATCTGCACTCTACTCTGCTCTAATACTCCCTGCTTGCATCTGTGGAGGCCAGCAATAGTGGTCTCGACAGGTTAGGTTGAGGTAGGTTACGTTTGATTGGGTTAGGTCACGCTCCTTTCGGCTTGGGCTGCTTCGTCTTTCGTGCTTTACACTGTTATTCCGTGTATATCTGTTCTCGACTGTGCCGTAATATATTCTGCTTTGCCTGGGAAGGCCAGGAACTCTTGTCTCGGCACGTCGGCTTGAGATATGTTACATTTGGTTAAGTGACAATTGTATGTGTTGGGTAAGGATAACTTTGACTTTCGTGCTATACACTGCTATTCGATGGAGTGCTGCGTTCTGCTGTGATCTAATACGTTCTGCTTGGCTCTGGAGAGATCAGGAGAAGTGGCCTCGGCTAGATATGTCGAGTTAGGTTTCACTTGACTTCGTTCCGTTTGGCTACGTTGCAATGGGATTGCTGTCACTTTTGTGCCATACAATGCCAATCTACGGATATCTGCCCTCTGCGCTGCACCAATATTTTCTGCTTGCGTCGCGGGAGACCACCAACAGTGGTCTCGGCACGCTATGTTGCGTTATGTTACGCTTTGTTAGGCTAGGTTATGCCAATTTCGGGTAGGATAGCATCGAATTTCTTACTGTACACTGTTATTCGTAGGGTTTCAGCGCTCTACTGTGCTCGACCATATTCTGCTTGGCCCTGGTGTGGTCAGCAATAGTGGTTGCGGCACGTTATGTTGAGTTACGCTTCGCTTGGATAGGTTGCGATTGGTTGGGTCAGGTTGGGACAGATTTGACTTTTCTGCTATACACTGCTGTTTTATAGATTTTGGCGCTCCACTCTCCTCTAATATGTTCTGCTTGGCTCTGAGTAGTGCAGCAAAAGAGTTCTCGCCACGTTAGGTTGTGTTATGTTACGTTTGGCTACG
>NW_016950403.1:0-478 GCF_001483705.2 Eufriesea mexicana
GGACCAACTGTAACGTAACCAAACGCAGCCTATATAAGTAAGACGTGCAGCGACCACTATTGCCAGCCTCCCCATAGCCGAGCAGAGTATAGTAGAGCACAGGAGAGTGCAGAAATCCGCCGTGTAACAACAGCCTATGCCAAGAATATCAAAGCTACCCAAGCCAGACCCATTCAAACATAACCTAGCCAAACATGATATACCTCAACCTAACACGCCGAGCCCACTATTGCTGGCTTCACCAGCGACAATCAGTGTCCAATGGAGCACAAAAGAGCCCTGAAACGCACCGAATAGTGGTGTACACCACGAGAGCTGAAGATATCCAGGCCTAAGCCATACAAAAATAGCCTGATCAAACGCAGCACAACTCATCCTAACGGACCGAGAACACTACTGTAAGCAGCGGCAGAAACAAGCAGAACGTATTACAGCACAGCAGATAGCCGAAATACACCGAAAATCAGTGTATATCACG
>NW_016950404.1:0-1137 GCF_001483705.2 Eufriesea mexicana
GCAAAATTCGAAGCTATCCTAACCTAACACATCGTAACCTAACCTAACTAAAAGTAACCTAACGAAGCCTAACGTGCCGCCACCACTATTGCTGAGTTCCGCAGAGCCAAGCAGTACATATACAGGTGAGTAGGACGCAGAAATGAATAGGTTCGCAGTGTACAGCGGAAAAGTCAATGTATATCCCAACCAATGCCACACAAGCAACATAACCTAACCCAGGAAAACTCAACTTAAAGTGCCGCGATCACTATTGCTGGCCTCCCGGCGTCTAGCAAATTAGAGTAGAGCACAGTGGATCGCACGAATCCATCGAACAGCTGTGCATATCACGGAAGTCAAAGCTACCCTAATCAAGCATTACCTATCCTAACCTAGCGAAACGTAATCTAACTAAATCTAACGCGCCACGGGCACCATTTCTCCCGTCCCGGAAGTCGAGCAGAGTATAATAGTGCAATGTAGATCGCAGAAATCCACCGAATAGCAGTGTATAGCACAAAAGTTAAAGCTATCCTCACCGAACCCAACCAAACGTAACATAAGCAGATGTAACGTGACCCAAACTTACGTGCCACGAAAGCTATTGCTGACCCCACGAGAGCTAAGAAAGCTACTGCTGACCCCACGAGAGCTAAGAAAAGTACATCGGAGCGACGTAGAACGGTGAAATCGGCCGAACAGCAGTGTACAGCATAACAGTAGGAGGTGCCCTAACCTAATCTGACCAAACATAACCTAATAAAGCATAACCAATCCCAGCCTAACGTGCCTAGCCCACGTTTGCTGGCCTCTCCACCGCCAAGCAGATCATATTAGGGGAGAGTATACAGCCGAGGTCGTTAGAATGGCAATGCATATCACGAAGGTCAAATACATCCTAACCAAACACAAACACACCTAACCTAACCAAACGTAACACATCTGAACCAAACGCGTCGCGGCCACTATTTCTGGAATTCCCAGAGCAAAGCAGGAAACATTACATCAAAGCTATCCCTTTCTAACCTAACAAAACCTAACAGGAACAAGCGTAATCTAACAGAGCGTGACGTGCCGCGAACACTATTGCTTGCATCCCTGGGACATGCATGCCATATTATAGAAGTGCAGGGCACGGTAATCCATGGAATCACA
>NW_016950405.1:0-623 GCF_001483705.2 Eufriesea mexicana
TCCCTAATATTGCCTGCTTGTCACTGCGGAGGCCAGCAGTAGAGTTCTCGGCACGATAGGTTTCGGTTATACTATGTTTGATTAGGTTAGGTTAGGTCTGGTTAACTTGAGATATCTTTTAACTTTGTGGTATACATTCGTGTCTGGTGGCCTTTTACGCCCTACTGTGCTCTACTATACTCTGCTCGAGTCTGGTGAGGCCAGGAATTGTTGTCATGGCACGATAGGTTTTGTTAGAACACGTTTGGTAATGTCACGTTTGGTTAGGTTAGGAAGAATTAGCATCGACTTTTGTATTACACACCGTTATTCGGAGAATTTATGCGATCTACATTGCTCTACTGTACTCTGCACGACTCTGGGGATGCCAGGAATAGGGCCTCGGCAAGTTATGATGAGTTAGGCTACGATCGGTTAGGTTACGTTTGGTCAGGTTAGGATAGGTTAGCTTTGACTATTGTGCCACACGCTGCTCTTGTTTGAATTTCTGCGCACCTTCTGTGCACTAGTATGTTCTTGGTGGCTCAGAAGACGCCAGAAATTGCAGCCGCGGCATATTGGGTTGAGTTAGGTTACGTTTGGTTAGTTCACGTTAGCATGGGTAAGGTTTGGATAGCTTTGAT
>NW_016950406.1:0-246 GCF_001483705.2 Eufriesea mexicana
TATGTATGGTTGTATGGATGGATGGATGTATGGACTTATGGATATATGGATGTATGAATGTATTGATGGATGTATTGATGGATAGATGTATGGTTCGATAGATGTATGGATGGGTGCTAGTATGGTTGGATGGATGTATGGTACGATGGATGTATGTATGGATGCATGTATGGATGAATGTATGTATGTGTGAATGGATGGATGTATATATGTATGGATGTATGGATTGATGGATATATGGATGGA
>NW_016950406.1:395-606 GCF_001483705.2 Eufriesea mexicana
AATGTATGGAGGTATGCATGTATGGATGTATGGATGTATGCATGTATGTATGTATGGATGTATATATGTATGGGTGAATGGATTGAGGGATGTGTGGATTGCTGGATGTACGAGTGGTTGGTTGTATGGGTGGATGAATGTATGGATATATGTATGGATGTATGGAAGGATGTATGTATGGTTGTATGGATGTATGGATGGATGGACTTAT
>NW_016950407.1:0-579 GCF_001483705.2 Eufriesea mexicana
AGCTATCTTTCTAGCGTAAATAAGGAGGATATATTCTATTGGCGTGCTATAGACTTTGCAATGTAATAGAATCTGGCCGGAAAGTTCAATTTTATTGGCATTTTCCACTAGTATCGTGGTGAGCTATCTTTCTTTCATAAATAAGGAGGAAAGATTCTATTGGCGTGCTATAGCCAAGCCATTGCAATGCTCAGGAATCTGGCTGGAAAATACTGTTTTACTGACATTTTCGTTTATTATCGTCGTGAGCTACCTTTCTTGCATAAATAATGAGGAAATATTCCATTGGCGTGCTATAGCCATTGCAATGCTCTAGAATCTGGCTGGAAAATTTAATTTTACTGACATTTTCGACTAATATCGCGGTTAGCTACCCTTCTTGCATAAATAAGGAGGAAAATTCCTTCTAGAGTGCTATAGCCATAGCAATAATGTAGAAACTGGCTGGAAAAATCAATTTTATACACATTTTCGACTAATATCGTGGTGAGATAGCTTCCTTGCTTAGGTCAGGGTGAAAGATTCTATTGGCGTGCTATAGCCATTGCCATGCTCTGGAATCTGGCTGGAAAATTCAAT
>NW_016950408.1:0-572 GCF_001483705.2 Eufriesea mexicana
ATGGTTGGATGGGAGTATGAATGGGATGATGTGTGGCTGGATGGATGAATGGAAGGTTGGATGCATGGATTAATTTGTGTATGGACGGATTGCTGCATCGATGGATGGATGTACGGATGGGTTGGTGTACGGAAGGACGGACGTAGGTATGAATGGATGTATGAATGTATGGATGTACGAATGTATGGATATACGGATGTATGGATGTACGGATGTATATATGTATGGATGTATGGATGGATGGATGTATCAGTGGATGGATGTATGGATGGATGTATGTATGGATGTATGTATGCATATACGTATGGATGTATCTATGCTTGTACGGATGTATGGATGGATTGATTTATGGACTTGTGGATGTATGAATGTATGGATGGATGGAAGTATGGATGTATATGTGTATGGATCGATGGGTGTATGGATGGGTGCTTCCATGGATGGATGGATGTAAGGATCGATAGTGGGTGGATGTATGGATGGGTGGATGTATGGATGGTTGAATGTAACGAAGGGTGGACGTACTTATGGTTGCATTTATGGAATTACGGGTGTGGGGATGTATGGATGAA
>NW_016950409.1:0-1827 GCF_001483705.2 Eufriesea mexicana
CATAATATTGGCGAGCTACAACCATTGCAATGCAAAGGAGACTGTCTGGATATACCAATTTTATTGACATTTTCGCCTTATATCGTGTTGAGCAAGCCTTCTCGCATAAATAAGGTCGAAAGATCCTATTGGCGTGCTGTAGACATTGCTATGCATTAGGGTCGGTCTGGCAAGTTCAATTTTATAGCCATTTTCGACTGATATTGTGGTACAAAATCTTCCTCGCATCAATAAGTATGATAGATTCTATTGGCGTGCTGTGGCCATTGTATTGCACCAGAATGTGCCAGGAAAGTTCAATTTTATTGACATTTTCGACTAATATCGTGGTGAACAAGCTTGCTCGCATAAGTAAGTGGGATAGATCCTATTGGCGTGCTATAGCCATTGTAATGCACTGGCATCTGGCTGCAAAGTTCAATTTTAATGACATTTTCTATTAATATCGTGGTGAACAAACTTCCCCTCATAAATAATTGGGATAGATTCTATTGGCGTGCTATAGCCATTGTAATGCAATAAAATCTGACTGGAAAGTTCAATTTTGTTCACATTTTTGAATAATATCCTTGTGAGCAGACTTTCTCGCATAAATAAGTAGGAAAGACACTATTGGCGTGCTATAACCATTGCAATGCAATAGAGACTAACTGGATATACTAATTTTATTGACATTTTCGACTAATATCCTGGTGAGCAAGCTTTCTTGCATAAATAAGGAGGAACGGAGCTTTTGTCGTGCTATAGCCATTGCAGTGCAATAGAATCTGTCCAAAAAGTTCAATTTTATTCACATTTTCAACTAATATCATGCGGAACAAGCTTTCGCGCATTAATAAGGAGGAAAGGTCCTATTGGCGTGCTGTATCCGTTGCAATGCTATAGAATCTGTCTGGAAAGCTTAATTTTATTATCATTTTGGGCTTATATTGTGGTGAGCAGACTTCCTCGCATAAGTAAGGCGTATAGATTCTATTGCCGTGATTTAGATGTTTGATTGCAATAGAATCTGACTGGAAGGATCAACTTTGTTGACATTTTCGAATAATATCCTGGTGAGCAAACTTTCTCGCATAAATAAGTAGGAAAGACAATATTGGCGTGTAATAACCATTGAAATGCAATACAGACTGACCGGATATACCAATTTTACTGACATTATCGACTAATATCCTAGTGAGCAAGCTCTCTGGCATAAACACGGAGGAACAAACTTTTTGGCGTGCTATAGCCATTGCAGTGCAATAGAATCTGCCTGGAAAGCTCTATTCTATTGACATTTTCGAATAACATCGTGGTGAGCATTCTTTCTCGCATAAATAAGTAGGAAAGCCACTATTGGCGTGCTGTAACATTTGCAACATAACAGAAACTGACTGGAAAGCCCAATTTTATTGACATTTGGACTAATATCGCGGTGAGCAAACTTTCGCGCATAAATAAGGAGGAAAGGTCCCATTGGCGTGCTGTATCCGTTGCAATGCTGTAGAATCTGTCTGGAAAGCTTAATTTTATTGACATTTTGGGCTTATATCGTGGTGAGCAAGCCTTCTCGCATAAATAAGGTCGAAAGATAGTACTGGCTTGCTGTAGACATTGCTATGCAATAGCGTCGGTCTGGAAAGTTCAATTTTATTGTCATTTTCGACAAATATCGTGGTGAAAAAAAAGCTTCCTCGCATAAATAAGTAGGATAGATTCTGTTGGCGTGTCGTGTCCATTGTAATGCACTAGAATCTGACAGGAAAGTTCAATATTATTGTTATTTTCGTATAATATCGTTGTGAACAAGCTTCCTCACATAAGTAATTAGGATAGATACTATTG
>NW_016950410.1:0-603 GCF_001483705.2 Eufriesea mexicana
CAACATAACCGAACGTAACAGAACTAAAGCTAGCGTGCTGGGGACACTACTACTGGCCATCCCAGAGACAATCGGAACATACTACAGCACAGTATAGCGCATAAATGCACCTAACTGCGGTGTATAGCACAAAAGACGAAGCAACCCTGCCCCAACCAAGCCAAACGTTGCGTAACCAAAACAAAAGGAAGCACTACCTGACGTGCCGAGACCACCATTGCTCGCCTCCACGGAGCTCGGCAGAGCGCATTAGAGCAACGTAGAGCGTAGAAAGCGTCCGAATTTCAGTGCATAGCACAAAGGCAGGAGCTATATCGTCGTAACCTAACCAAACGTAACGAAACCAAGAGAAGCATAAAAGCATAATTTAACCTAACGTGCCGAGACCACTATAGCAGGCCTCACAAGAGCCAGGCAGAAAATGTTAGATCACAGTAGAGCGTAGAGATGCAACGAGTACGAGTGCATAGCGCAAGGGTCATTGCTATGGTGTCCTAACTCGAGCGTAACCTATATCAAACTAGCGTGACGAGACCACTGTTGCTGCGATACCCAGAGCGAAGCAGAACATGTTAGAGGTGAGGAGAGCACCGAAGCCAATAG
>NW_016950411.1:0-688 GCF_001483705.2 Eufriesea mexicana
TCCGAAATAAGCAGGGTAGATTCTATTGGCGTGCTATAGACATTGCAATGATATAGAATGTGGATGGAAAATTCAATTTAATTAACATTTTCGACTAACATCGTGGTGAGCTAACTTTTTTGCCTAAATAAGTGGGAAGAATCCAATTGGCGTGCTACATCCGTCGCAGTGCTATAGAATCTGTCTGGAAATTAAAATTTTATTAACATTTTCGACTAACATCGTGGTGAGCTAACTTTCTTATATAAATAAGGATGAAGGATTCTATTGGCGTGCTATAGCCTTCGCAATGTAATAGGATCTGGCTGGAGAGAACAATTTTGTTGACATTTTCGACTAATATTGTGGTGAGCTACCTTTCTTGCATAAACAACCAGGAAAGATCCTCTTGGTGTGCTACAACCATTGCAATGCCAAAGTATCTGGATGGAAAATTCAATTTTGTTGACATTTTCGACTACTATTGTGGTGAGCTACCTTTCTTGCATAAATAAGGAGTGAAGGTTCTACTCGCGTGCTATAGCCAATACAATGATGTAGAATGTGTGCGGAACTGGAAAATTCACTTTTATTGACATTTTTGACTAATATCGTGGAGAGCTAACTTTCATGCATAAATCAGGACGAAGGATTCCATTGGCGTGCTATAGCCTTCGCAATGCATTAGCATCTGGCTGGAGAGATCAAT
>NW_016950412.1:0-281 GCF_001483705.2 Eufriesea mexicana
TAAAATTAATCAATATCTATGAGAAGGATACAAAACAGCAAAACATAATATAGTAACCCACACTACGTGGCTGACGGGTAAGTTTTCAAATTACATTCATTAGGACGTAAAATGGAATAAACAATATTTATAACTAAAATCTTATGTACATTGCAAGATTGTATATTTGCAACTGTGTGGGATTAATGCAGAAAGAAGAAAGAAGACTAGATAATCTTACAACTCAGGTGATTGTCAAGAAAGCAAGATCATCAAAATGATCTAGAGCCTGCAAAGCTCAA
>NW_016950413.1:0-227 GCF_001483705.2 Eufriesea mexicana
TATCCTAACCTAACATAACATAACATAGCGTGACCTAACATAACATAAACTAATCTAACCGAAACTAAACTAGCACTGCAAACCTATGCTAACCTAACCAACCCAAGTTTTACCTAACCTAATATTAGCAAACACAACCTACCCAAAATTTACCATACCTAACGTAACCAAACCTAACCTAACCTGACCTAACCTAACTTGGCTAGCCTAGCTTAACCTAACCTAAC
>NW_016950414.1:0-2137 GCF_001483705.2 Eufriesea mexicana
AGTAATAGTTGTCTCGAAATGTTGTGGTGAGTCAGGTTACGGCCGGATACGTTGGGTTAGGCTAAGTTTGGTTGGGACAGCTTTATCGACTGTGCCGTACGCTGCCATTCCGTGGACTTCTGCGTAGTCCACCGAATAGCAGTGAATTGCAGAGAAGTCAAAGTAGCATATCCTCATTTTTCCAAACGTAACACAACCAAACGAAGCCTAACGCAAACTAACATGACCAGACAATAATTGCCTCCACAGAGACAAGCAGAGTATACTAGCAGCATATTAGTGCTCAGAAATTCCCCGCATTGCAGTGCATAGCACAAAAGTCGTAGCTATACTATCCTAACCCAACCAAACGTAACGTAAGCGATCTTATAGGAACCCTACCTGAACTGCCACGTCCGCTATTCCTGGCAGCACGTGAGCTAAGTGCAGTAGAGCAGAGCAATGTGGATCGCTGAAGTCGACCGCATAGAAGTGTGTAGCACAAAAGGCGAAGCTATCCTGACCAAACCTAACAAAACAGAAAATAACCAAGCGTAACACAACTAAGCGTAACGAGCCGAGAGCACTACTCCTTGCGTCAACAGGGTCAAGCAGACTGCGATAGCGCACAGAAGAGCGCAGAAGTAGACAGAATAGGAGTGTATATCTCAAAAGACAAAGCTATCGTAGCCTAACACAGCGTAACCAAACCAAGACATACGTCATCTAACACAACCTGAAGCGTCGCGGCCACTATTTCTGAAATTCCCAGTGCAAAACAGGTAACACTAGACCGCAGTGGAGCGCAGGAGTCTACCGAATAGCAGTGTACAGCACAGAAATCAAAGCTACCCTAGCCCATCCTAACCAAACATAACACAACCAAACGTAACATAAGCAGATATCCGCCGCACTGAAGCGTAAAGCACAGAAGTCGAAGATATAATAACCTAACCGGACACGCCTGGCCTAACCAAACGTATCATAACAGAACCTGAGTTGCCGAGACCAATATTGCGGGCATCCCCAGCGACAAACAGTACATATTACAGCACAGAAGAGCGCCGAAATCCACCGCATTGTAGTGAACAGCACATAAGTCGAAAATATCCTAACCTAAGCTAACCTAACCAAACGTGGCATCGCGCAAAATTGCGTGCCGCGGCCACTGCTCCAGGCCTCCCCATGGCCTGGCAGAATGTACTAGAGCACTGCAGGTCATAGGAATCCAACGAATAACAGGGTACAGCACGAGAGTCGAAGCATGCCTATCCAAACATAACCGAACCTAACTAAACCAAACGTAACATAACTCAACGTAACGAGCAACGCCCACTATTTCTCGCCTGCCCCGATTCGAGGAGAGAATGGTAGAGCATTGTTGAGTGCAGGAGTCCACATAATAGCAGCGTACATCACAAAAGTCGAGGACACCTTAACAAAACCTGGCATGACCTAACCTAGTAAAACGCAGCATAAATCAGCATAACGTGCGGCCACCGCTGTTGATGGCTTTCGTGGTGACAGGCAGAGCATATTAGAACACATTAGTGTTCAGAGATCCACCGAACTGCAGTCTAGAGCACAAAAGCCAAATATAAGCTAACCTAACCTGACCTTACCTAACCAATCCAAACGCAGTGAAACAAGGCAT
This sequence comes from Eufriesea mexicana, assembly GCF_001483705.2. Lineage (NCBI taxonomy): Eukaryota > Metazoa > Arthropoda > Insecta > Hymenoptera > Apidae > Eufriesea > Eufriesea mexicana. The sequence continues at coordinate 1,634 of NW_016950414.1, forward strand.
GACGTGACGACACCAATACTTCTGACCGCCCCAGATACAAGCATATCGTATTAGGGCACACCATAGCCCAGAAATTAACCGCATATAAGTGAATAGCAGAAAAGTCAGAGTAGCATATCCTAACCAAGCCAAACGTAAGACATTCAGACATAGCCTAACACAACCTAACACGGCGAGACCACCATTGCTGGCCTCCGCAGTGTCAAGCAGAATGAACTAGGGCACAGTAGAGCACAGAAATCCACCGCATTGCTGTGAATAGCACAAGGGCCGTATATATTCTAACATAACCTGACCTAATCTAACCAAACCAAACGCAGCATAACCCAACATGACGTGACGCTACAACTGCTGCTGGCCCTCCGGTGCAGCGCAGAGTGTAGCAGAGCACAGTTGTGCGCAGAAATCCGCCAAATAGCGGTGTACAGCAGAAAATTGCAGAGCAATCCTCCCCAACCCTAACATAATCTAACCCGACCAAACGTAACCTACCTCAAACTTTCG
>NW_016950415.1:0-257 GCF_001483705.2 Eufriesea mexicana
AGCTCACCACGATATTTGACGAAAATGTCAATAAAACTGTATTTTCCATCCAGATACAATAGAATTGCATTGGCCGTAGCTGGGCAATAGAATCTTTCCTCCGTATCTATGCAAGAAAGTTACCTCTCCATGGTATGAGTCGAAAAAGTCAATGAAGTTGTGTTTTCAGGGCAGATTCTATAGCATTGTAATGGCTACAGCACTGCAATGGTATCTTTCCTCCTTATTTACACATGAAAGTTAGCTCACGACGATAT
>NW_016950415.1:371-614 GCF_001483705.2 Eufriesea mexicana
CACCACGATATTATTCGAAAATGTCAATAAAGTTGTATTTTCGAGGCAGATACTATAGCATTGTATTAGCTATAGCACGGCAATAGTATCTTTCCTCCATATTTATACAAGAAAGTTAACTCACGACGATATTAGTCGAAAATGATAATAAAATATTATTTTCCAGACAGATTCTATAGTATTGCAGTGGCTATAACACGCCAATAGAATTCTTCCTCCTTAGTTATGCAAGAATGATAGCCC
>NW_016950416.1:0-434 GCF_001483705.2 Eufriesea mexicana
CTCGACAAATTTGGAAATTATGAAACCATAGTGAGTGCAGACATCATAACTGTAAATTACCAGTTCGACTGATTGTTCACTGATAGTCAAAGTTTAAGTGCAATTCTAGGGTAATCAATACATGGTATCGTTACGGCTAGAGATATTCACTATTGGCAGCACGGTACATAGCACGTCCGTCAACAGATTACTGCAGCCATTGAACTAGCCTTTTCACTGATGTCATAGATGCTACAGCAATTCCGGAGTGACAAAAAATGATCCGTTATAGCTCGAACAGCCTACAATAGGCACAAATGTACTCTCTACAGCAAACATCAGAGTACTACAGCCGTTAGATTAATCTATTCACATATGACTTAAATTCGGCAGTAGACCTATAGTAACCAATTTACACATCAGTCGTGGCTTCAGATATTTACAATTCCCAGTGA
>NW_016950417.1:0-847 GCF_001483705.2 Eufriesea mexicana
TGTCGCCAGCAATTGTGGTCGCGAAGCGTCATATTGGGCTACGTTACGATTGGTTATGTTAGGAGAGTATACGCTTGGCTAGTGCAACTTTGACTTTTGTGCTATACACTGCCATTCGATGCATTTCTACGCATTGATCTCATCTAATATGTTGTGTTAGGTTGGGTTGGGTTAGGGTGGCTTTGCCATTTCTGCTGCATACTGCTATTCTATGGATTTCTGCGCTCCACTCTGCAGTAATACGTTCTAATTTGCTCTGTGGAGGCCAGCAATATTGGTCGTGTCGTGTTAGGTCGAGTCGGATTGCGTTTGGCTATGCTAAGTTGGGCTGAGTTAGTTTAGGGTTGCTGTGTCCTTCGTGCTACACATCGCTAACCTGTGGCTTTCTGCTCCCTAGTGCGCACTTTCACATTCTGCATGTCTCCGCGGATGGCAGCAATAAAGGCCGCGGCACGTTATGTGATGGTATGTTACTCTCGGTTAGGTTATGTTAGGAGAGCATTGGTATCGATAACATTTTCTTTTGTGATATACACCTCTACTCAGTCGATTTCTGCTCTCTACATTGATGTTGTATATTCTGCTAGGCTCTGGAGAGGACAGCAACAGCTGTCTCGCCACATTAGCTTGAGTTAGATTAGGTTTGCTTATGTTTCGCTTGTCTGGGTTAGGTTAGGATAGCTTCGACTTTTGTACTATCCACCTCTAATCTATGGATTTCTTCCATCTACCCTCCTCTAATGTGCCAACCATGTCGCTTGGGACGCCAGCAATTGTGGTCGCGGCACACTATGATGAGCTGTGTTTCGTTCGGAAAGTTCAGGTTAGTTTGCAATAGGCTAGGGTT
>NW_016950418.1:0-233 GCF_001483705.2 Eufriesea mexicana
AGTTTTATTGACATTTACGACTAATATCGTGGTGAGTTATCTTTCTTGCATAAATAAGGAGAAGAGATTCTATTGCCGTGCTATAGCCATTGCAATGATATAGATTGTGGCTGGAAGATGCAGTTTTATGGACATTTTCGACTAAGATCGCGGTGAGCTAACTTTCTTGTATAAATAAGGTGGGTAGATTCTACTGGCGTGCTATAGCCATTGCATTGCTATAGCATGCAGCT
>NW_016950419.1:0-511 GCF_001483705.2 Eufriesea mexicana
ACTCTACTTTGCTCTAATGTTTTCAGCTTGGCTCTGGGCAAGACAGCAATACTGGTATCGGCAAAATACGTTGAGTTTTGCTACGTTTGGTTAGGTTGGGTTGGGTAGGGTGAGGACGGGATAGCAATGACTTTTGTGCAGCACGCTGCTGTTGGGTGGATTTCTGCGCTCTACTGTGTTCTAATATGCACTGCTTGGCTCTTGGGAGATCAGAAATGCTGGTCTGCGCTCGTCAGGTTTAGTTTTCCTACGTTTGGCTGGGTTAGGTAAGGTCACGTTATGTTAGGATATCTTTGGCTTTTGTGCTATACACAGCAGTTTGGCGGCTTCCTGCGCTATACTGTGCTCTACTAAATTCTGCCTGGCACTGGGGAGTCCAGCAACTGTGGTCGCGGCACGTCATGTTGATATCGGCTACATTTGCTCATGAAAGTTTGGGTTAGGTTTGGAAAGCTTTGACACTTCTGCTGTGCAATGAGTTTCATTGAATTTCTGCGCCCTACTCTCCTCT
>NW_016950420.1:0-233 GCF_001483705.2 Eufriesea mexicana
TTAATAGTATTGAATTTTCAAGCCAGATTCTATAGCATTGCAATGACTACAGCACGCCAATAGCATCTTCCCTCCATATTTATCCAAGAAAGTTAGCTGAGCACGATATTAGCCGAAAATGTTAATAAAATTGAATTATTCTGACAGATTCTACAGAATTGCAACGGCTATAGCACGCCAATAGAATCTTCCCTCATTATTTATGCAAGAAAGTATGCTCACCACGATATTAA
>NW_016950420.1:290-503 GCF_001483705.2 Eufriesea mexicana
AGCATTGCAATGGCTATTGCGCGCAAATAGAATCCATCCTCCTTATTTATGCATGAAAGATAGATCACCACGATATTAGTCGAAAATGCCAATGAAATTGAATTTTCGAGCCAAATTCTATAGCATTGCAACAGCTAAAGCACACCAATGGAATCCTTCCTCCTTATTTATGCATGAAAGAAAGCTCACCACGATATTAGTCGAAAATATCAA
>NW_016950421.1:0-261 GCF_001483705.2 Eufriesea mexicana
CTATTCGAAATCTATAACCTGTTATAGCATGGTGAATAGATCGCCTAACGCATTCAATCCAATAGCAAGTACAGCAATCTACTTGGCAGAGAATAAGTCTATTCAAAATCTATAAGCTGTCACAGCTTGGCAATTAGATCGCCTAACGCGTTCAATCCATTGGCAAGTACAGCCATATAGTTGCCAGAGAATAGGTCCATTCGATATCTATAACCTGTTATACCTTGGTGAATAGATCGTCTAACGCCTTCAATCCAATGG
>NW_016950422.1:0-653 GCF_001483705.2 Eufriesea mexicana
GTAGAGGGCAGGAATCCGCCGAATAACGGTGTATAGCGCGAAAGTAATGGCTATCCGAACCAAACTTAGCGTAGCCTAACATAACCAACCGAAACACAACTCAACCTAACGTGCCGCGATTATTATTACTGCCTTCCCCAGAGCAAAGCGGAATATATTAGAGGAGAGTATAATGCAGAAATCCATAAAATCGCAGTGTATAGCAGAAAAGTCGATGCCATCCATACGCAACCAAAGATAACGTGACGTGACCAAACGCATCCTATCACAGCCAAACGTGCCGTGACAACTATTGCTGGCAACCTGATTGCCAATCAGGGCATATTACAGGAGAACAGAGCGCTGAGGTCCAAAGAATAGCAATGTATAGCACGAAAGTCAAAGATATCCCAACCTAACACAAGCCAACCTAAACAAACCAAACATAACCCACCTCAACCTAACGCGCCGTGGCCACTATTTCTGGTACTCCCATAGCAAAGCAGAGAGCATTAGATCACTCTAGAGGGCAGAAATCCATCGAATAGCACTGTACATAACGGAGGTCAAAGCAACCATAATCTTAACCTAACCAACTGTACCACCACCAGACGTAACCATATTCAACCATACGTGCCGCCACCACCTCTGCTGGCCTCCCCAGAGCCAGCAGA
>NW_016950423.1:0-3542 GCF_001483705.2 Eufriesea mexicana
TTAGGTTGGCTTAGGTTAGGTTGGTTAGGATACCAGTGACATTCATGCCGCGCCCTGTTACCAGGTGGACTTCTGTGATCTACTGTGCCCTAGTTCATTCTGCTTGTCTCTGTGGAAGTCATATTAGGTTAAATTGTGCTACGTTTGGTTAGGCTAGGGTAGTATACCTTCGGCTCTTGTGCCATTTACTACAATGTGGCTTATTTCTGCGCACAACTGCTCCCTAGTACATTCGGCTTGCCTCTGTGGAGGCCAGAAATTGTGGTCTCGTCCTGTCAGGTTGAGCTTGGTTACGTTTGGTTACGTTACGTTTCGCTATGTTTGGATAGGCTACTTTGACCTTTGTGCTATACACTGCTATTCGGTGGATCTCTGCGCTCCACTTTGTTCCAATATTTCCTGCTTGGTTCTGCGGAGGCCAGCAATAGAAGTCGCGGCACGTTAGGTAGTGTAAGTTTTCACTTGGCTAGGTTAGGAGAGGTTAAGTTCAGTCAGGTTAACTTAGACTTTCGTGCCATACACTGCCATTCGGAGTATTTCTGCAATTTACTGTGCTCTACTATATTATGCTTAGCCCTAGGAACGCCAGAAATGTTGCCCTCGGCACGTTGGGTTTAGTTAGGTTACGTTTGATTAGTTTAGGTTGGGCTGGTGTCGGTAGGGATATCTTTGACTCTCGTGTTATACACTGTTTATCGGAGGATTTCTGCGCCCGACTGCACTCTACTACATTCTGCGTGGCGTTGCGGAGACCAGCAATAAGGGCCGCGGCACGTTACTTCGAGGAAAACTACGTTTGGTAAGGATATGTTACATTGGGTTAGGTAAGGATAGATACACCTTTTGTTTTGTACACTGCGATTCTACGGACTTCTGTGCCCCAATGTCCTTTAGTAAGTCCTGCTCAACTCTGGGGATGCCAGCAATAGTTGTCGTAGCACGTTACGTTGAGTTGTGTTACGTTTGGTTAAGCTAGGTGTGGCTACATTTGGTAAGGAAAGCTACGCCTTTCGCTCTATACCCTGTTACTCGGTGGGTTTCTATGATCGACTTTGCTCCACTACATTCTGCTAGGCTAAGGGGCAGCCAGGAACAGTGGACGCGGCACGAAATTTTGAGAGATGCTACCTTTGGTTAGGTTGGTTAGGTTAGGATATCTTCGACCCTTGTGCCATTCACCACAATGAGGTGGATTTCTGCACACAGCTCCTCCCTAGTACATTCGGTTTGCATCTGTGGTGACAAACAGCAGTGGCATCGTGCTGTTAGGTTACGTTAGGTTTCGATTGGTTACGTTGCGTTTGGCTATGTTTGGAAAGGCTACTTTGACTTTTGTGCTGTACACTGAGTTTCCGTGGATGTCTGCGCTCTCATGTGCCCTAATGCTCTGCTTAGCTCTACGAAGCACATCAATAGCTGTCGCAACACGTTATGTTGAGTTACACTACGTTTGGTATGGTTAGGTTAGGTCAGGTTAGGTTGGGATATCGTCGACTTCTGTGCTATACACTGCTATTCGGTGGATTTCTGCGCTCAACATTGCTCTACTCTACTCTGCTCGACTCAGGGGAGGAGAGCAATAGCGGTCGCGGCACGTTAGTTTGGGTTAGTTTACGTTCCGTTAGGCTAGGTTTGGTTAAGCTTGGCTCTGACTTTGGTGCTGTTCACTGCTACTCGGTGCATTCCTGTCATCTACTGTTTTCTAACACATTCTGCTTGTCCATGGGGAGGCCAGGAAAAGTGGTCGCTGCAAGTTATGATGAGATATACAACGTTCGATTATGCTAGGTTAGGACTGTTTATGCAAGGGTATTTACGGGTTTTGTGCTATTCAATGCAAGGCGGTGGATCTCTGCGCTATACTGTGCTCTGGTAAGTTCTGCTTGTTTCTATGGAGGCCAGCAATGGCGGTCCCTTTGGGTCAGGTTGGGTTAGGCTCCGTTTGGTTGTGTTACGTTTGGCTTGGATAGAATTGGCTACCTTGACTTTTGGATGCCTGCGATCTAATGAGCTCTACTGTGCTCCTCGTGGCTCTAGGAACGCCATCAATAGCGGCCGTGGCAGGTTATGCTGAGTTTGACTACGTTTGGTTAGGTTAGGTTAGGTCAGGTTAGGATGGGATATCTCTGGCTTTTGTGCTCTACACTATAATACGGTGGATCTCTGCGCTATGCTGTGCCCTAGTATCTTCTTCTTGGCTCCGGGGAGGCCAGCAATAGTGGCCTCGTCACGTTAGGATGAAGTATGTTACGTTCGGTGATGTTACGTTTTGGAGGTTGGTATACGATGGTGTAGACCTTTGTGCTATACACTCCTATCCGCGAACTCCTGGGCTCTACTACGTTTCAATACTTTCTGGTTGGGTCTGTGTAGGCCAGCAATAGTAGTCTCGGCACATGATGTTGAGTTAGTTTACTTTCTGCTAGATTAGGTTTGGTTAAGTTTGGTTAGTATGGCTTTGCCTTCCGTGCTATGCACTGCTATTCGTTGTATTTCTGTGCTCTACTGTGCTCTACCACATTCTGCTTGTCTATAGGGAGGCAAGGATGGACGGTTGCAGCATGTTTTCTTAAGACCATCTACGTTCGGTTAGGTTAGGTTAGGTCAGGTTATGCAGGGCTACATACGGCTTTCGTGCTGTTCTCTGCTATTCGAAGGATTTCTGCACTCGACTGTGCTCTGCTATAATCTGCTTGACCCTGGGGAGGCCAGCAATATTCGTGCCACGTTATGTGGAATTAGGCTACGTTTGATTAGGTTATGTTATCTTTTGTTTGGTCACGATGGCTTCGACTTTCATGTTGAATACTATTATCAGTCAGGGTCCTGTGATCTACTGTGCTCCACTGTATTCTGCTTGGCTCTCTAGGGTCAGGCAGGAGTGGTCGCGGCCCGCTCTGTTGAGCTACGCTACGTTTGTGTAGGTTAGGTTAGGTCATGCTGTGATAGGGTATCTTTCACTTATATGCTTTTCACTGCAGTGCGGATTATTGCTACGATCCACTGTGCTCTAGTGCACTCTACTTGTCTCTGTGGAGGTCAGCAATAGTTGTCTCGTAATGATAGGTTGATTTAGGCTTCGTTTGAATGTGTTACGTTTGGTGAGGTTAGAATAGGCTCCTCTGATCTTTGTGCTATTCACTGCTATTCGTTGGGATTCTGCGCTCTAATGAGCACTAATGTGCTCTCCTTGGCGCTGGGGAGGCCAGATATAATGGTCTCGTTACGTCATGCTTAGTTATCCTACGTTTGTGTTGGTTAGGTTGGATCAGGTTAGGTCTGTGTATGGCTGACTCTTGTGCTATACGCTGCAGTGTGGAGGATTTCTGCGCTCTGCTGTGCTGTAGAATATTCTACTTGGAACTGTGGAGGCCACCAATTGTGGTCTCGGCTCGTTAGGTAGTGTTATGCAACACTTGGTTTTGCTACGTCTGGTGAGGATAGGTTCGGAGAGTCCAGTCTTTTGTACTGTACACGATCATCCGCGGATTTCTGCGCTATACTGTGCTCTAGCATATTCTGCTTGGATCTGGCGAGGCCAT
>NW_016950424.1:0-519 GCF_001483705.2 Eufriesea mexicana
GGTTAGGATAGGATAGCTTTGACTTTTGCGCTGTATACTGCTATTCGATGAACTACTGCGCTATTCCGTGCTCTAGTATGCTCTGCCTGGCTCTGGGGAGGCCAGCAGCTGTGGTCTCGTCACGTTCGGTTGAGTTATGATACGTTTGGTTACGTTACGCTTGCTTGGGTTTTGTTCGGGCAGCTATGACTTTCTTGGCATAAAGTGTAATTAGGTGGATATATGCGCTCTGACGTCACTACTATACTCTGATCAACTGTTGGGAAGCCAGCAATAATGGTCGCTGCACGTTAGGTTGTGTTAGGTTACGTTAATGTGTGTTACGATTGGCTGGGTTAGGAGCGGGTAGCTCTCACTTTTGTGCCATGCACTGCCATTCGGTGGATTTCGGCGCTCCACTGTGATGTGATATGTTCAGCTTGCCTCATTTGCCTCTGGGAAATACAGCAATTGTTATCTTGTCACTTTATTCTCAGTTAGGCGCGTTTGCTTGGGCTAGGTTACGTTGGGCAGGGTTAC
>NW_016950425.1:0-681 GCF_001483705.2 Eufriesea mexicana
CCAAGTAGGACATACTAGTGCACAGTTGAGCGCAGAAATCCACGATAAGTTGTGTTCAGCGAAAAAGTTGGAGCCGTCCTAACCAAACTTCGCCTAACCCAGCCCAGCCGAACGTAACCTGGCACAATATAAAGTGACGAGGCCGCTATTGCTGGCCTTCCGTGGGCCAGGCTGTAGATGTTAGAGCACTGTGGGGCGCAGAAGTCCAGCTAATAGGAGACAATGGCACTAAGGCCAAAGCAAACTTCTCCTAGCATATCCAAACGTAACATAACCAAACATAATCTAACTCATCCTAGCTTACGGTGACCACTATTGCTGGCATCCCCTGAGCCGATCGGAACGCATTAATGCAGAGCAGAACGCAGAAGTCCATACAAGCGCTGTGTATATTAGAAAAGTTGAAGATGCCCATACCTAACCCGGACAAACGGAACATAGACAAACGTAGCTTCGCTTAACCTGACGTGCCGATACCGCTATTGCTGCCATCCACACAGCCAAGCAGGACATGCTGTAGCACAGTAGAGCACAGAAATCTGCCGTACAGCTGTAACTGCCGTACAGCTGTGTAGAGCTCAAAAAATTAAAGCTATCCTGTCCAAATTTAGCCTGACACAGCCTAACCGAACGTAACCTGAATTATCATAAGGAGCCATGGCCACGATTGCTGATGCCGCG
>NW_016950426.1:0-2100 GCF_001483705.2 Eufriesea mexicana
CAATATCTCGAGGGATAATGGATCTGCATTACACGTCCGAGAATTGCTGTAGATTATACAACTTGTGTGACCAATTTAATCAAAATTCAACAGTGCTCTGTTGGTAGTTGCACTAATTACCGAACTGTGAATTGTTAACGTCACTAGCCATGATCGTACCATACGTAGGTTATTCCACAATTACTTTTGAATTTACATCATCAGTGGATACAGTATTCCAACTTCTACACTACAGTGGTGATCGTTGTACATAGTAAAATGCAGTAATTGTTGAGATATCGAGGGATGGTTCTCATGTACTTCGTGATTCTAGAATTGTCAATGAAATTAAGTCAACATTGAACAGTCCAATACATCGGCTGCAGTGCTATATTGGTGGATGTAATATGCAATATACTGTCTATTGGCGACTTCTGAAGGCATAACCGTACTACGTACATAGATACTTCTGGAATTGTTTGCAATTTAAATTATCAGCGAGAATCGTTAATCAACGGCTACAATGCAGAGACGACGGTTGTGCTCAGTACTGTGTTGTCATTCACCAAAACCTATAAGGATAGTGGATACGTCGCTTGTCATTCTAAAATTACTATGAAACCGAAGTCATCACGCAACAGATTAATACAGCGGCTGCAGTGCTCTGCCGTGCATGTATGATGTACCGAGCTGTCACTTGCAAATATCTGCAGACATAGCGGTACTATACATTTACTATTCCAGAAAAGTTTAGGAATTAACAGCATCAGTGAGCAAAGCATTCCAACGGCCGCCTTACTGTCACGTCGGCTGTACTCACCACAGTTTTGGCAACAGTTAACACATCAAGGGAACGTGGACCTGTATCTCGACAACGTAGATATGTTACAGAATTTAGATCATAAATGAGCATATTAATCCACCGGCACCAGCGCTGTAGTGGTGGATGTACTGAGCACCGTGCTCTCCGATTGGAAATATCTCATGCCATAACCGTACAATGCATTGTTTTTTTCTGGAATTGCTTTGGAAATGACGTTATGAGTGCACAAAGTTATTTAACCATTACAATTCTCTAATGATGTCCGTACTCAGTACTGTGTTGCCCATTGTTAATTTCTAAAGTGATAAAGGACCTTCATTTCTCGCTCTAGAATTGCTGCAGAATGTACAACTCCTGTGACCAAATCAATCCAAAAGGAACAGTGCTCACATGGTAAATGTGCTAACTACCGTTATGTGACTTGTATATATCACAAGACATAACCGTTGTACACACATTCTATTTTAGAGTTTTACGTCTTCAGTGATCAAAGTAGTCCAACATCTACATCATTGTGATGATGGCTGTACTTGGTACAGTGTTTTTAGTTGCTGACATCTTGAGCAACAGTGGACCTGTATTTTGTCGCTCTAGGACAGTTATAGAATTTATATCATCATTGCAAAGCTTAATCCAACGTCTACAGTGCTATATTGTTGGATGTAACTGGTACCGTACAGTGAATTGGATACATCTCAAACCATAACCGTACTGTACATTGATCATTCCAGAATTGCTTTGGAGCTTACATCATCAGTATGCAAGGCAGTCCAACGGCTAGAATACTGTGTTGATGACTGTACTCAGTACTGTGTCGTCAATTGTTAATTTCTCTAGGGATATTGCACCGCCTTTTTACATTCTACAATTGCTGTGGGATATAAATCTTCAGTGAACAGTTCAATCGAACGGCGACAGCGCTACGTGCGTGGATGTAATAAATGCCGCACTGTCAATTGGAAATATCTCAAGACATAAACGTACTATATATTGATTATTCTAGAATTGCATAGGAACTTACATTATCAGTGTACGAAGCTATGCTTCGTAAAGAAAACTGTGATGATGGCTGTACACGGTACTGTCTTGTCACTAGTGAATACCTCGGGGTATTGTGGATCTGCATTTCTCGTTCTCGTATTGCTGTGAAGTACGCATAACCGGTGAAATGGTTAAAACCACGTGACAGTCCTCTATTGGTAGATGTAATAGTCACCGTACTGTGATATGTATGCATCACTAGACGCAACCTCACAGTGCATAGCTTATTCCAGAATTACTTCAAAATTTGCGTCATT
>NW_016950427.1:0-1401 GCF_001483705.2 Eufriesea mexicana
TACGCTTGGTTATGTTAGTTTAGGCCAAGTTTGGTTAAGACGGCTTTGACCGTTGTTCTATGCGCTGCTATTCGGTCGTTATCTGCTGTACTACCATCCGCTTTTCTCGGAGGAGGCCAGCAACAGTGGTCGTAGCGCGTATGGTTTTGTTAGTTTACGTTTGGCTAGTTTCGGTTTGTCCATATTTGGTAAGGATGGCTTTGACTTTTGTGCGATACACTGCTATTCGGCTTATTTCTGCGGTCTGCGGTGCTCTAGTACATTCTTCTTGGCTATTTGCATGGCGGCAGTATTGGTCTGGCACGTTAATCTGTGTTAGGTTGCGTTTGGTTGTTCTACGTTTGGCAAGATAAGTACATTACAGCTTTGACTTCTTTGCTATACACTGCTATACTGTGGATTTCTGCGCTCTTCGTTGCTCTACTATACACTGCTCGGCTCTGGTAAGACCAGCAATAGCGGTCGTGGCACTATACGTTGTGTTGGGTTACGTTTGGCCAAGTTAGGTTAGGCTACGTGTGGTTAGGGTGGCCTTGACAATTGTGCTATACACTGCTGTGAGGTGGATATCTGCGTACCTACGGTGCTCTAATATCTTCTGCTTGGCTCTGGAGTGGCCACCGATGGAGGCCTCGGTTCTGTACGTTTAGATATTCATCGTTAGGTTAGGTTAGGCTTGTTTAGGCCAGTTTAGCTAAGGATATCTTTGACATTTGTGCTATATACAGCTATTTGGTGGCCCTCTGCGCTCTACTGCGGTCTAGTATATTCTGCTTGGCTCTGGGGATATCAGCAATAGTGTTCTCGGCACATTAGTTTAAGTTAGGATTCGTTTGGTTGCGTTACACTTGGAAAGTTTAGGAAAGAGTAACTTATACTTTCTCGGCATGCGCTGCTATTCGGTGAATTTCTGCGATCTTAACTGCAATACTATACTCTGCTCGGCTCTGGGGAGCCCAGCATAGCGGACGCTGCACGATATGTTGGGTCACGTTACTTCTGGCTAGGTTAGGTTACGCAAAGTTTGGTCAGGATGGCTTCGACATTTGTGCAATACACTGCTATTCGGTGGATTCCCGCGTTATACTGTGCTCTAGTATATTCTGCTTGGCTCTGGGGATGCGAGCAACAGTGCCCTCGGCGCGTTAGTTTGTGTTAAGCCACGTTCGGTTATGTTACGTTTGCCTGTTTTAGGATAGGGTGAATTCGACTATTGTGTTATGCACTGCGGTTATATGGACTTCTGCGCCCTACTCTCCTCTAATATGTCCTGTTTGGCTCCGCGGAAGGCAGCAATAGTGGCCTCGGCACGTTAGGAATAGATCCGTTTCGTGCAACTACGTTACGTTTTGGTACGTTATGAGAGCCTAACTTTCTCTTTTGCGCTATAAACTTCTACGC
>NW_016950428.1:0-523 GCF_001483705.2 Eufriesea mexicana
GTCAGGTTAGGTTATGATATATTTGGCTTCTGTGGTTTGCACTTCAGTGCGGCTGACTTCTGCAGCCCCGGGTTCCGCAGTATACTCCGCCTTGCTCTCGGGATGTCAGTAATAGTGGTGTCGGCACGTTATGTTGGTTAGGTTGCTTCTGGTTATGTTAGAATACGGTATCTTCGACTATTGCGCTATACACAAATATGCGGTAGATTTCTGCGCTCTTCATTGCTCTACTATACTCGCACGGACTCTGGCGTGACCACAAATAGTGGTCGCGGCACGTTAAGTTATGTTAGGTTACGTTTGCTTATATTGCATTCGGATATGTTGTTATAGTATAGTATATACCCACGTGTGTGCTATAGACTGCTATTCGGTGGATTCCTACGCACTACATATCTTTACAACGATATTCTCGACTCTGTGGGGGTGGGGGCAAACGGCACGTTAGGCTTAGCTAGGTTACGTTTGGTTATGTTACGTTTCCTTCGGTTATGTGTGGACAGCTTCGTCTCTCGTGGTATAC
>NW_016950429.1:0-906 GCF_001483705.2 Eufriesea mexicana
TCCGCTTTGAATATCTTTGAATTTTCTGTTATACACTGCCATTCTATTGACTTCTGCATTACACTCTCCTCAGATGTGTTCCTCTCTGCGATGGGCAGGCCATCAATTTTGGTCTAGGCACGTTCGGTTGTGTTAGGTTACGATTGGTTAGGTAACGTTCGTTTGGGTTAGGTCAGGAGAGATCTGACTCGTGTGCTGTACACTGCTTTTCGGTGTATTTCTGTGCTCTATATTGCTGTACTATATTCTGCTCGACCCTGGGGAGGCCAGCAATAGTGGTTGTGGCTCAAAAGTTCGAGTTCTGCTAAGTTTGGCGAGGTTAGGTTAGGAACGGGTAGGAGGGATAGCTTTGACTTTTGAGCTGTACACTGCTATTCGGTGGATTACTGCGCTCCACTGTGACCTGGCATGTCCTGCTTGGCACTGGGGAGGGCAACAATTGCGGTCTCTGCACGTTAGGTCGTGTTAGGCCAAGGTTTGACTATGTTCAGTTGGCTTGGGGTCCGTTTGGGTAGCTTAGACTTTCCTTATGTACACGGCGATTCTATGGATTTCCGCGTTCTACGCTCTACTAATGAGTTCTGCTTGGCTATGGGGCGGCCAGTAACATAGTTCGCGGCACGTTACGTTCAGATAGGTTACGTTTCGTTATGTTACGATTGGTTAGGCTAGGATAGGATACCTTTGACTTTAGTGCAATAGGCCGCTATTAATTGGGTTCCTGCGCCGTACAGTGATCTAATACTTTCAGCTTGGCTCCCTTAATGCCAGCAATAGGGGCCTCTACACGTAACGTTCAGTCAGGCTGCGTTCGTTTCAGTTGGGTCAGGCTGTATATTGTCTGGACAGCTTTAACTTTTTTGTTGTAAGCGGATATTCGTTGGATTTCTGCGCTCCACTGTGCCA
>NW_016950430.1:0-350 GCF_001483705.2 Eufriesea mexicana
GCGCTCTAGTAGGACCTGCTTGGCTCTGGGAGTCGCAGCAACAGCTGCCGCGGCACGTTTGGTTGAGTCATGTCACGTTCGGTTATGTCGGGTTATCCTAAGTTCAGCTAGGGTTGCTTTAAGTTTTGCGTTGCACACTGCTGTTCGGTGGATTCCTGAGCTCCACAGTCCTCTAGTATGCCCTGCTTGCCTCATGGGAGGGCAGCAATAGCGGTCTCGGCTCGTTAGGTGGAGTTCTTCTATGTTCGGAAGTGTTCCGTTGTTTGGTCTATGTTTGGGTAGCTTTCACTTCTATGATATGCACTTTGTTCTTCTCTCCACAAACGTGTTCTGCTTGGCTCTTGGGTGGC
>NW_016950431.1:0-270 GCF_001483705.2 Eufriesea mexicana
ATGGATGAATGTATGTATGGATGGATGGACGTATGGTTGGATGGATTTATGGATGGGTGTATGAGTGGATGTATGAATGGATGCATTAAAGGACGTATCTATGGATGTATGAATGGATGAGCGTATGTGTGTATGCGTGGATGTATGGATGTATGTATGCACGTATGTATGGCTGTACGTATGGATGGATGAATGCATGGATGGATTGATTTGTGGATATATGGATGTGTGGATGTATGGATGTATGGATGGATGGATGTATGGATGGAT
>NW_016950432.1:0-468 GCF_001483705.2 Eufriesea mexicana
AGATACATTCCTTCCACAAGTTAGGAGGAAAGATCCTTTTGGAGTGCTATAGCGATTGCAATGACGTAGAATCTGGGTAGAAAATTCAATTTTATTGACATTTTTGACTAATATCGAGGAAAGCTAACTTTCTCGCATAAATAAGGAGGAAAGAATCTATTGGCGTGCTGTAGGCTTTGCAATGCTATACAATCTGGATGGAAAGTTCAATATTATTGACAGTTTCGACTATTATCGTGGTGAGATACCTTTCTTGGCTAAATAGGCAGGGTACATTCTATTGGCGATCTATAGCCGCTGCAATGTTTCAGAATCTGGATGCAAAATTCAATTTGATTGGCATTTTCGGCTCATATCGTTGTGAGTTAACTTTCTCGCATAAATAATGAGGAAAGGTCCTATTGTCGTGCTATAGGCTATGCAATGCTATTGGATCTGGCTGGGAAGTTCAATATTATTGACAGCTTC
>NW_016950433.1:0-273 GCF_001483705.2 Eufriesea mexicana
CAGGGTATACCCCAAAGATTAGAGCTAACCTATACTAACCTAAATAAACCTTACCTAACCGAACATAGTTGAACTAAACGTAAAGTACCGCGACCACTATTCCTGGTGTCCCCGAAGGCAAGAAGAGTGTTATAGCGCAATATAGAGCGCAGAGGTTCATAGAATAGCAGTGTCATGTTCAAAACTTTAAGCTGTCCAGGACTAACCCATCGTAACCTAACCTAACCAAGCGTTACCTATCTCAACCTAACGTTCCGCGACCGCCATGTCTGG
>NW_016950434.1:0-6304 GCF_001483705.2 Eufriesea mexicana
GAGACCGCTATTGCTGCGCTCCCCAGAGCAAATCAGGATATACTAGAGCACAGTAGTGCGCAGAAGTCCACCGAATAGCAGTGGACAGCACAAGAGTTATAGCTTTCCAATCCAAACGTAGCCTAACCCTACCTAACCGAACGTAACCTGACTGAACGTTATGTGCCGAGACATCTATTGCTGGCCTCCCCAGATTCAAGCGGAACACGTTAGTGTGGAGTAGAACGCAGAAGGCCGTATTATAGCTGCGTATATCGGAAAAGTCAAAGCTACCCATGCCTAACCCAAACCAACAGGACATAATCAAACATAGCCTGACACAACCTAACGTGATGAAACCGTTATTGTTGCCCTCCCCAGAGCCAAGCAGGTCATACTGGAGAACAGTGGAGAACAGAATTCCACCTAATAGCAGTGTACGGCACAAAAGGCAAAGCAACACTTAACAAACGTAGCTTAATCCGACCTAACCAAACGGAACATAACTCAACATAACGTGCCGAAGCCGCCACCCTTGCCCACCCCAGAGCCAAGCTGGTCAGGTCATACAAGAGCATAGTGGAGCGCAGAAATCCATCGAATGGCAATGTACAGCACACAAGTTAAAGCTGTCCGGACCAAGCTTAGTCTGTCCCATCCGAACCGAGCGTAACCTAACTAATCATATCGAGCTGAGACCTCTATTTCTGGCCTTGCCAGAGCCAAACTGAAAATATTAGAGCACTCTGGGACGCAGAGATTCACCTAACAGCCGAATACGGCACAAAAGACAAAGCTGTCCCCTGCAAGCCTAACCAACCGAAACGTAACTGAAAGTATCGATGCTCAACCTAACGTGCTGCGATTATCATTGCTGGCCTACCCGAAGTCAGACGGAGCACATAAGTGGAAAGTAAAACGCGGATGTCCATATAATCGCAGTGCATATCGGGAAAGACAGAGTTACACAAACCTTACCCAAACCAACAGAACACAGCCATATATAGCCTAACTTGCCCTAATGTGACGAGACCGCTATTGCTGCCGACCACAGAGCCAAGCAGGCCATGCCAGAGCACAGTAGATAGCAGAATACCGCAGGAAAGCAGTTTATACGAAGAAAGTCAAAGCTATCCGAACCTAACCCAATCAAACATAACCTAACCGAAAGTAACCTAACACAGCCTAACCCGCCGCGGCCACTATTTCTGGAATTCCGAGAGGAAAGCATGGGATATACGGTCACAGTAGAGCGCAGAAGTCCGCCGAATTTTAGTGTATAGCGCAAAAGTCAAAGCTTCGCTGACCTAACATAACCAAACGTAACATAGGCGAACGTAACGTTCCACAGCCTGACGTGCCACGACCACTATTGCTGGCTTGTCAGAGACAAGCAGAATATGGTTGATGACAGTAGAGCGCAGAAACCCTCAGAGTATCAGTGTTGAGCACATATGTCAGAACTATCCTAACCAAACCCAACCTAACCTATCACAACCACACGCAATCTAACTCCACCTAACGTGCCGCGACCAGTATTGCTGGCCACCACGGAGCCAAGCAGAGAATGATAGAGGATCGCTTTGCGCTGATGTCCATAGAATCGCAGTGTGCAGCAGAAACTTCGAAGCTACCCAAACGTACCCAAACCTAGTATAAACTAACCGAAAGTAACCTTTCTCAACCTATCTTGCCACGACCGCTATTGCTGGTCACACCAGAGTGGAGCAGAGTATGATAGTGTAGTGGAGGTCGCTGAGATCCACCGACTGGCAGTATATAGCACCAAAGTTAATGATATCTTATACTAACCTAATAAATCGTGTCACATCCAAACGTAACTATCACAAACTAACGAGCCGGGAACACTACCGCTGGCTTCCCCAGAGCCAAGCAGAATATACTTGAGAAGTGTAGACGCAGAGAGCCACCAAATAGCAGTGCATAGCACAAAAGTTATAGCTATCCTATTCTAACCTAACCAAACTTAGTATAACCGAACGCAAGCTAGCTCAGATTAACATGCAGAGACCAATACCGCTGGCCTCCCCAGATCCAAGCAGAACATACTAGCGCACAGCAGAGCGCAGAAACCCGCCGAACAAGAGTCTATACCACGAAAGTCAAAGCAATCCAAGCCTAACCCAAGAAAACATAGCCTAACCGAACGTAGCCTACCTCAACCAAACCTGCCTGGAACACAATTACTGGACCCCCGGAAACGTGCAGAGCACGGTAGAGCGATGTAGAGCGTAGAAATGTTCCGAATAGCGAAGTACAGCACAAAAGTCGAAGCTATCCTATACTAACCTAACCAATTTTAACATAACTGTACGTATCCTAACGCACCCTACCGAGCCATGACCACTAATGTTGGTCTTCCAGTCCGGGCAGAGTATAGTACGGCACATTATAGCGCAGAAAGCTACCAAATAGCAATGTATATAACAAAAGCCAATGATATCCTCACCTAACCAGACCTTACCTAACATAACCGAACGTAGGGAAACTAAACCTAACGCGCTGCGAGCACTATTTCCGTCTTACCCGGAGAGAAGCAGAGCGTAACAGAGGAGAGTAGTGCGAAGGAGTCCATAGAGTCGCAGTGTATAGCGGAAAAGTCGAAGGTATCCAAACATAAACAGAGCTTGCACAACAAAACCAACGTAACCCATATCAACCTGTCGTGTCGAGACAACTATTACTGTCCTCCCCAGAGCAAAGCAGAGCATACTATAGCACAGCAGAGTGCAGAAGTCAACCGAATTGCAGCGTCCACCTCAAAAGTCAAAGCTATCCTGACCAAACTTAGCCTGACCCAACCTAACCGAACGTAACCTGACTCATCATAGCGTGCCGAGGCACCTATTGCTGGCCGTGCCAGAGCCAAGCTGAAAATATTGAAGCACTGTGGGTCGCAAAAATCCACGTAATAGTAGACTATAGCACTAAAGACATAGCTCTCCTCTCCTAACCTAAATAGTCGTAACGTAACCGAGCGCATCCTAACTTTCACTATCGTGCCGTGACCGCTATTACTGGCCGCCCCACAGCCAAGCAGGACATACTAGAGCGCAGTAGAACGCAGATGTCTACCGAATAGCAACCTGCAGCACAAAAGGTATAGCTACCCTAACCATACTTAGCCTAACCCAAATTAACCGATCGCAATCTGACACATCATAACGCGCCGAGACCACTATTTCTCTTCTTCCCAATTCCAAGCTGAAATTATTACAGCACTGTAGAACATAGAAGTCCTCCTAATAGCAGACAATAGCATTAAGGTCAAAGCTACCCGCCTCCAAACCTAACCAACCGTCACATAAGTAAAGGTAACCGAACTCAGCCTAACGTGCTGCGACCACTACTGCTGGCCACCCCAGGTTCAAGCAGAGCACATTTGTGGTGTGTAGAACGCAGAAGTCCATCGAATCGCTGTGTACATCAGATAAGTCTGTGCTATCCAAACCTAACCCAAACCAACAGAACATATCCAAACGTAGCATAACTCAACCCAACTTGCCGAGACCGCTATTGTAACCCACCCCAAAGCCAAGCAGGACAAACTAAAGCACAGTAGAGCGTAGAAGTACGCCAAATAGAAGTAAACAGCATAAAAGTTAAAGCTATTCTGGCCAAACTTAGCCTAACCCAACCCAACCGAACGCAGTCTGTCTGAACATAACGGGCCTGGGCCACTATTGCTGGCCATACAAGAGCTAAGCTGAAGATATTAGATCACCGCAGGGCGCAGAAATCCGCCTAATAGCAGAATATAGCACTAAAGTCCAAGCCATCCTCTCCTTACATAACCAACCGTAACATAACCAAACGTAACCCAGTTCAAACTAATGTGCTGCGACCCCTACTGTTGGCCTCCCCAGAGTCAAGCTGAATATATTAAAGCACTGTTGGGAGCAAAAATCCACATAATAGTGGTCTGTAGCTCTAAAGTCAGGGCCGCCCTCTCCTAACCCAGCCAACCGTGGCATAAACAAACGCAACCCAATACAACCTAGCGTGCTGCGACCACTATTGCTGGCCTCCACAGAGTCAAGCGGAATACGTTAGTGGAGAGTAGACAGCCGAAATCCATATAATCGCAGTGTATATCGGAAAAGTCAAAGCTACCTGAGCCTATCCCAAACCAGCAGAACATAGCCAAACATAGCCTGTCTCAACCTGACGTGCCGAGATCGCTAACGCTGCCCTCCCGAGAGCCAAGCAGGACATACAAGAGCACAGTAGAGCATGGAAATTCACCGAATAGCAGCGTACAGCGCAAATCTAAATGCTATCCTGAGCAAACATTGCCTAACCCAACCGAACCAAACGTAACATACCTCAACCTATCGTGCCGAGACCGCTATTGTTGCACTCCCAAGTGCCAAGCTGGACATACTGGAGCACAGTAGAGCACAGATATCCTCCGATTGGCAGTGTACGACACAATAGTTAAAGCTATCCTGACCAAGCTTAACCTGACCCTACCTAACCGAACGTAGCATAACTCACCGTAACGAGCTGAGACCACCATTGGTGGCCTTCCCAGAGCCAAGTTGAAAACATGAGAGCACTGTAGGGCGCAGGAGTCCGCCAAGTAGCAAACTATAGCTCTGAAGTCGAAGCTCTTTCTCCCAATACAACCAATCGTAGCATAACCGAACGTAACCTAACGCAACCTAACGTGCCGCGACCACTTTCTGGTCTCCCCAGAGCCAAGCAGGTCATACTAGAGCGCAGTAAGTCGCAGAAATCCGCCAAATATCAGTGTACAACACAAAAGCTGAAGCTATCCTAACCAAATTTGCATGACACGACCTAACCGAAAGTAACATGTCTCAACGTAACGTGCCGAGGCCACTATTGTTGTCCTTCCGAGAGCCACGCTGATAGCATTAGAGCGATCTTCGGCGCACAAATCCACCTCATAGCAGACTATGGTACTAAAGTCAAAGCTATTCTCCACTAACCTAGCCAAACGTAACATTACCACACGTAACCCATCTGAGCCTAACGTGCAGCGACAGCTATGGCTGGTATCCCCAGAGCCAAGCAGAACACACTAGTGGAGAGTAGAAACTAGACGTCCATAGTATGGTAGTGTATATCGGAAAAGTCAAAGCTAACCAAATCTAACCCAAACCAACGGAACATGGCATAACTTTGCCTAACACGAACTAACGTGAAGATAACGCTATTGCTGATCTCCACAGAGCCATGCAGGACATACTAGAAAAGAGCAGAGCGCAGAAATCCACCAAATAGCGGTGTACAGCACAAAAGTTAAAGCTATACTGACCAAACTTAGTGTAACCTATCATAATCGAACGTTAGCCGGCACAACGTAACATTCCGAGGTGATCCTTTCTGCCCTTCCCAAGCCAAGCTGAGGATATTACAGGACTGTAGAGCGCCGAAATCCTCCTAATAGCAGACTATAGCTTTAAACTCAAAGTTATCCTCTGCAAACCTAGCCAATCGTAACGTAACCAAACGTAACGAAACACATCCAACCGGGCCGCGGCCACTGATTATCAAATTCCCATAGCAAAGCCGGGAATATCATATCACAGTAGAGCGCAGAAATCCAGCGAATAGAAGTGCACAGCACGAAAGTTAAGGCTATACTACCGTAACCTAACAAGATATAACACAACCAAACGTAACCTAACCCAACCTAACGTGCCTAGGCCTCAACTACCGACCTCCCCAGTGCAAAACAGAGCACAATGTATTACAGTAGAGCGCAGAAATTCGCCGCACTCAAGTGCAAGGCACAAAATTCAAAGACATCCTAACCTAACCTCACGAAGCCTAACCTAGCCAAACGAGGAATAACTCAACCTAACGTGCCGAAACCATTGTTGCTGACACCCCCAGAGCCAAGCAGATCACATTACAGCACAATGGGGAGCAGAAATGTACCGAATAGCAGCGTATAGCACTAGAGTCAGGGACACCATGTACCAACATAACCATTCGTAGCATTAGCGAACGTAACATAACCCAACCTAACGTGACGCGACCGATATTACTGGCCTTCCCAGGGCAATGCAGAAGATATTAGATGGGGTGGAGCGCAGAAATCCATAGAACAGAGGTGTATAGCAGAAAAGTATATGCTATCCTAACCTAGCCGGAACCAACGTAACATAAACGAACGAAGCCTGACCAAACCCAACGAACTGCGACTGCTATTACAGGGCACCCCAGGGCCAAGAATAATATAGTATAGCGCAGCAGAGCGCAGAAATGCACCGTACAACGGTGTATACCGCGAAAGTGAAACCTATCCGCAACCAACCCAAACAAACGTAAC
>NW_016950435.1:0-1378 GCF_001483705.2 Eufriesea mexicana
ATGTTAATAAAATTTAATTTTCCAGACAGATTCTATAGAATTGCAATGGCTATAACACGCCAAGAGCATTCTTCCTCCTTATTTATGCTAGAATGTTAGCTCACCACGATATTAGACGAAAATGTCAATGAAATTGAATTTTCGTGCCAGATGCTACAGCGTTGCAATGGCTATAGCCCGCCAAAAGATTCTTTCCTCCTTATTTATGCAAGGATGTGAGCACACTCCGATATTAGTCAAAAATGTTAATAAAGCTGAATTTTCCATCCAGATACTATAGAATTGCAAAGGCCATAGCTGGCCAATAGAATCTTTCCTCCTTATTTATGCAAGAAAGTTACCTCTCCACGATATGAGACGAAAATGTCAAACGATATGAGACGAAAATGTCAATAAAGTTGAATGTTCGAGGCAGATTCTATAGCATTGTAATGGCTATAGCACGGCAATAGTATCTTTCCTCCTTATTTATACAAGAAAGTTAGCTCACGAAGATATGAGTCGAAAATGTTAATGGAATTGAATTATCGGGACAGTCTCTATAGTATTGTAATGGGTATAGCGTGCCAATGGAATCTTTCCTCCTTATTTATGCAAGGATGTGAGCTCACCACGATATTAGCCGAAAATGTGAATAAAACTTAATTTTCCATCCAGATACTATCGAATTGCAAAGTCCATAGCTGGCCAATAGAATATTTCCTCCGTATTTATGCAAGAAAGGCACCTCTCCTCGATATGAGACGAAAATGTCAATAAAGTTGAATTTTCGAGGCAGATTCAATTGCATTGTAATGGCTATAGCACGGCAATAGTAGCTTTCCTCCTTATTTATACAAGAAAGATAGCTCACGACGATATTAGTAAAAAATGTTAATAAAATTTAATTTTCCAGCCAGATTGAATAGCATTGCTATGGCTATAGCTCGCCAGTAGTATCTTTCCTCCTTACACATGCAAAGGATGTCAGCTCACCACGATATTAGTCGAAAATGTCAATAAAATTGAATTTTCCATCCAGATACTGTAGAATTGCAATGGCCATAGCTGGCCAATCGAATCTTTCCATCTTATTTACGCAAGAAAGTCACCTCACCACGATATTAGTCGAAAATGTGAATAAAATTGAATTTTCGAGGCAGATTCTATAGCATTGTAATGGGTATAGTGTGCCAATAGAATCTTTCCTCCTTATTTATGCAAGGATGTGAGCTCACCACGATATTAATCGAAAATGTCAATAAAACTGAATTTTCCGTCCCGATACTATAGAATTGCAAAGGCCATAGCTGGCCAATAGAATTTTTCCACCTTATTTATGCAAGGATGTGAGCTCACCCCGATATTAGTCGAAAATGTCAATAAAACTGAATTTTCC
>NW_016950435.1:1662-2091 GCF_001483705.2 Eufriesea mexicana
AGCAAACCAATAGAATCTTTCTTCCGTATTTATGCAAGAAAGTTACTTCTCCACAATATGAGACGAAAATGTCAATAAAACTGAATTTTCCATCCAGATACTACAGAATTGCAAAAATCACAGCTGGCCAATAGAATCTTTCCTCCGTATTTATGTAAGAAAGTTACCTCTCCACGATATGAGTCGAAAATGACAATAAAGTTGAACTTTCGAGGCAGATTCTATAGCATTGTAATGGCTATGGCACGGCGATAGTATCTTTCCTCCTTATTTATACATGAAAATTAACTCACGACGATATTAGTAAGAAATGTTAATAAAATTTAATTTTCCAGACAGATTCTATAGAATTGCATTGGCTATAATACGCCAATAGTATTCTTCCTCCTTATTTATGCAAGAATGTTAGCTCACCACGATATTAGTCGA
>NW_016950436.1:0-723 GCF_001483705.2 Eufriesea mexicana
TATTTCTTCAAGAAAGTTAGCTCACCAGGATATTAGTCGAAAATGTCAATAAAATTGTATTTTTCAGTCAGATTCTACAGGACCGCAATGGCTATAGCACAGCAATAGTATCTTTCCTCCTTATTAATGCACGAAAGTAAGCTCACCACGATATTAAACGAAAATGTCAATAAAATTGAATTTTCCAGGACGAATCTATAGCTTTGGAATGTCTATAGCACACCAATTGAATCTTTCCTCCTTATTAGTGCAAGAAAGTTAGCTCACCACGATATTAGTCGAAAATGTCAACAAAATTGTATTTTCGAACCTCATTCTATATCATTGCAGTGGCTATAGCACTCAAAAAGCATCTTTCCTCCTTACTTACGCAAGGAAGTTTGCTCACCACGATAATAGTCGAAAATGTTAACAAAATTGTATTTTCCAGCCACATTCTATATCATTGCAATGGCTATAGCAGTCAAAAAGCATCTTTCCACCTTGTTGATATACGAAAGTTAGCTCACCACGATATTAGACGAAAATGTCAACAAAATTGAACTTTCCAGCCAGATTCTATAGCATTGCAACGGCTATAGCACGCCAAAAGGATCATTACTCTTTAATGATATTAGTCGAAAATGTCAACAAAATTCTTTTTTCCAACCACATTCTATGTCATTGCAGTGGTTACAGCACTCAAAAAGCATCTTTCCTCCTTGTTTATACATGAAAGTTAGC
>NW_016950437.1:0-1278 GCF_001483705.2 Eufriesea mexicana
ATGTATGAATGTATGGATGTATGGATGGATGGATGTATGGATGGATGGATGAATCGATGTATGTATGTACGGATGTATGCATGTATGGGTGTATGTATGTATGGATGTATGGAGTTAAGTATGTATGGATGTATGCATGTATGGATGTATGGATGTATGGACGTATGGATGTACGAATGTACGGATGTACGGATGTATGGACGTATGGATGGACGGATGGATGTATGGATGTATGGATGTATGAATGTATGGATGTACGAATTTATGGAAGTACGAATGTAAGGATATACGGATGTATGGATGTATGGATGTATATCTGAATGGATGTATGGATGGATTGATGTATGTGTGGATGGATGTATGGATGGATGTATGTATGGATTAATAGTTTTTTGGATTGATAGATGTATGGGTGGATTGAGGTATGGATGGTAGTGTGTACGGAAATATGTATGTATGGATATATGGCTGTGTGCATGTATGGATGTATGGATGTATGGACGTATATCTGTATGCATTTATGGATGGATGGATGTATGAATCTATGGATGGATGGATGTAAGAATGTATGGATGTATGCAAGTATGGATGTATGGATGAATGGACGTATGGGTGTACGAATGTATGGATGTACGGATGAATGGATGTATGGATGGATGGATGGTT
Source organism: Eufriesea mexicana (assembly GCF_001483705.2). Classification (NCBI taxonomy): domain Eukaryota; kingdom Metazoa; phylum Arthropoda; class Insecta; order Hymenoptera; family Apidae; genus Eufriesea; species Eufriesea mexicana. The sequence continues at coordinate 667 of NW_016950437.1, forward strand.
GTATGTATGTATGGATGCATGGATTTAAGAATGTATGGATGTATGCATGTATGGATGTATGGATGTATGGATGAATATACGTATGCATGTACGAAAGTACGGATGTACGGCTGTATGGACGTATGGATGGACGGATGGATGTGTGGATGTATGGATGTATGAATGTATGTATGTATGGATGTATCGAATGATGGACGTACGAATGGATGCATTTATGGATGTATCTATTGATGTATGTATGGATGTATCGAATGATGGACGTACGAATGGATGCATTTATGGATGTATCTATTGATGTATGTATGGATGTATCGAATGATGGACGTACGAATGGATGCATTTATGGATGTATCTATTGATGTATGTATGGATGTATCGAATGATGGACGTACGAATGGATGCATTTATGGATGTATCTATTGATGTATGTATGTCTGGACGTATATATGTATGGGTGTATGGATGGGTGGATGTATGGACGCGTGGACGTATGGATGGATGAATGTGTGGAAAGGAGGATGTATGGATGGGTGTTTGTGTGGATGAATAGTTGTTTGGATTGGTGGATGTATTGATGAATTGAGGTATGGATGGACGGATGTACGGAAGTAT
>NW_016950438.1:0-667 GCF_001483705.2 Eufriesea mexicana
AGCTTAGGTTAGGTTTGTTTGGGTTAGGATAGGATCGCTTTGACCTTTGTGCTATACACTGCTTCCCCGTGAAATCCTGCTATCTACTTTTCTCCAACATTTCTTGCTTGGCCCTGGGGAGCCCAGCATAAGTGTTCTCGGCTCGTTGGTTTGAAGTAGATTACATTTGCTTAGGCTTGGTTAAGTTTGCTTCGGTCAGGATAGCTTTGACTTTCGTACAACTCACTGTTATTAGGCGGTTTGTTGCGAGCTACTGTGCTCTACTGCATCCTGCATGACCATGGAGATGGCAGGGATAGCGGTCGCGGCACGTTATGTCGAGTTCGACTACGTTTGGTTAGTTTATTTTAGTCTGGGTTTGGTCTGGTTTGTTCTGACTTTTCTGCTACACACTGCGATTCTATGGATTTCTTCTCCGTACTGCGGTCTCGCATGTTCTGCTTGGCCCTGGCGAGGCCAACAATGGTGGCTTCTTCGCGTTATGCTCTGTCAGGTTACTTTTACTTAGGCTACGTTAGGTCAGGTTATGCTTGGTTATATTCGACTTTTGTGCTATAAACTACAGTGCGGAAGATTTCTGCACTCTATTCTGCTCTAATAGATACTGCCCTGGCGAGGCGAGAAATAGTGGTCTTGAAACGTTAGCAAGAAGTACGTTTCGTTTGGT
>NW_016950439.1:0-522 GCF_001483705.2 Eufriesea mexicana
AATTGAATCCTTCCTCCTTATGAATGAAAGAAAGATTGCTCGCCATGATATTAGTCGAAAGTGGCTCTAAAATTGAGTTTTCCTGCCAGAGTCCATAGCATTGCAAAGGATACAGCACGCCAAAGGTATCTTTCCCCCTTACTTATGCAAGGAAGTTAGGTCACCACGATATTAGTCGTAAGTGTCAATAAAAATGAATTTTCCGGCCAGATACTATAGCAATGCATTGGCTATTGCACGCCAATTGAATCTTTCCTCCTTATTAATGCAAGAAAGTTAGCTCACCACAAGATTATTCGGAAATGTCAATAAAATTGAATTTTCAGCTTGATGCTCTAGCAATGCAATAGCTATAGCACGCCAGAACGCCAGTAGAATCTACCCTCCTTATTTATGCATTAAAGTTATCTCACCATGATATTAGTCGAAAATGTCAATACAATTGCATTTTCCTGGAATATTCTATAGCGTTGCAATGGTAATAGCACGCCAATTGAATCATTCCTCCTTATATATGGAAGA
>NW_016950440.1:0-464 GCF_001483705.2 Eufriesea mexicana
TTGCCGTGCTATAGCCATTACAATGCTATAGAATCTGCCTCGAAAATTTAACTTTATTGACATCTTCGACTAATACCGTGTTGAGGTAACTTTCTTGCATAAATACGGAGGAAAGATCCTATTGGCCAGCTATGGCCATTGCAATTCAATAGCATCTGGATGGAAAATTCAGTTTTATTGACGTTTGCGACAAATATCGTGGTGAGCCCACATCCTTGCATAAATAAGGAGGAAAGGCACTATTGCCGTGCTATAGCCATTACAATGCTATAGAATCTGCCTCGAAAATTCAATTTTATTGACATTTTCGACTAATATCGTGGTGAGCCCACATCCTTGCATAAATAAGGAGGAAAGATTCTACTCGCGAGCTATAGCCATTGCAATGCTACCGAATATGGCTGGAAAACGTAATTTTATTGACATTTTCGACTAATATCGTGGTGAGGTAACTTTTTTGCATA
>NW_016950441.1:0-2196 GCF_001483705.2 Eufriesea mexicana
CTATAGAGTCTGTCTGGAAAATTCAATTTTATTGACGTTTTCGACTAATATCGTGGTGACCTACCTTCCTTGCAAATGCAAGGAGGGAAGATTCTACTGGCGTACTATAGTCATTGCAATTCTATAGAATCTGTCTGGAAAATACAATTCTAATGACGTTTTAGACTAATATCGTGGTGACCTAACTTTCTTGTATATATAATGGGGAAAGATTCTACTGGAATGCTATAGTCACTGCGATGCTATTGAGTCTAGCTGGAAAATTCAGTTTTATTGATATTTATTTATTGATATTTTCGAATAACATCGTGGTCAGCTAACTATCTTGTATAAATATGAACGATATGCTCTATTGGCATGCTATAGCCATTGCAATGCTCTAGAATCTGGCTGGAAAATCCAATTTTATTGACGTTTTCGACTAATATCGTGTTGGTCTCACTTTCGTGCATAAATATGGAGGAAAGATACTAGTGGCGTGCTATAGCAATTGCAATGCTATGGAGTCTGTCTGGAAAATTCAATTTTATTGACGTTTTCGACTAATATCGTGGTGACCTATCTTCCTTGCAAATGCAAGGAGGAAAGATTCTACTGGCGTACTATAGTCATTGCAATCCTATAGAATCTGTCTGGAAAATACAATTCTAATGACGTTTTCGACTAATATCGTGGTGACCTAACTTTCTTGTATATATAAGGGGGAAAGATTCTACTGGAATGCTATAGTCACTGCGATGCTATTGAGTCTAGCTGGAAAATTCAGTTTTATTGATATTTTCGAATAACATCGTTGGCAGCTAACTATCTTGTATAAATATGAACGATATGCTCTATTGGCATGCTATAGCCGTTGCAATGCTCTAGAATCTGGCTGGAAGATCCTATTTTATTGATGTTTTCGACTAATATCGTGTTGGTCTCACTTTGGTGCATAAATAAGGAGGAAAGATACTATTGGCGCGCTATAGCTACGGCAATTCCATATAATCTGCCTGGAATAATTGATTTTATTTACATTTTCGACTAATATAGTGGTGAACAAGCCCACTTGCATAAATAGGGATGAAACATTCTATTGGTGTGCCATAGCCATATCAAAGGTATAGAATCTGGCTGGAAAACTCGATTTAATGTACATTTTCGGCTGATACCTTGGTGAGCTACCTTTCCCGCATAAATAATGAGGAAAGATACTATTGGCGTGCTTTAGCCATTTCACTGCTTTTGAATCTGGTTCGGAAATTCATATTTATTGACTTTTTCGACTAATATCGTGGTGAGTTAGCTTTCTTGTATAAATACGGATGAAATATTCTATTGGCGTGCTGTAGCCATGGCAATGCTATAGAATCTGGCTGGAAAACTCAATTTTATTGACATTTTCGTCTAATATCGTGGTGCGCTGGCTTTCTTGCATAAATACTGAGGAAAGATGCTATTGGCGCGCTATAGCTACGGCAATTCCATATAATATGCCTGGAAAATTCGATTTTATCGACATTTTCGACTAATATCGTGGTGAGCAAACCCACTTGCATAAATAGGGATGAAATATTCTATTGGCGTGCAATAGCCATGGCAATGCTATAGAATCTGGCAGGAAAAACCAATTTTATTGTTATTATCGACTGCTATCGTGGCGACCTAACTTTCTTGCATATATAGGGAGGAAAGATTCTACTGGCGTACTATAGGCAATGCAAGCCTGAAGCATCTGGCTGGAAAATACAGTTTTATTGACATTTTCGACTAATATCGTGGTGAACTAACGTTCTTGCATAAATAAGGGTGAAATGTACTATTGGCGTGCTATAACCATTGGAATGCTATACAATCCTGCTGGAAAATACAATTTCATTGACATTTTCGCGCAGTGTCGTGGAGAGGTAACTTTCTTGCACAAATAAGGAGGAAGAATTGTATTGGCGCGCTATAGCCATTGCAATGCTATAAAATCTGGCAGGAAAATTCAATTTTTCTGCCATTATTTACTAATACCGTGTTGAGCTAACTTTGTTGTATAAATATGGACGAAAGATCCTATTGGCGTGCTATACCCATGGCGAAGGTATAGAATCTGCCTGGAAAACTCGATTTTATGGACATTTTCGTCTAATATCGTGGTGAGCAACCTTTCCTGCATAAATAATGGGGATAGATCCTATTGGCGTGCTGTAGCCGTTGCAATGCTAT
>NW_016950442.1:0-428 GCF_001483705.2 Eufriesea mexicana
TAGCCTTTGCAATGCAGTAGAATCCGGCTGGAAAACTCAATTTTATTAACATTTTTGACTAATGCCGTGGAGAGCTGACATTCTAGCATAAATAAGGATGAATAATTCTATTGGCTTGCTATTGCCTTCGCAATGCTATAGAATCTGGCTGGAAAATTCAATTTTACTGACATTTTCTACTAATATCGTGGTGAGCTACCTTTCTTGCATAAATAAGGAGGAAATATTCTATTGTCGTGCTAAAACCGTTGCAATGATATGAAATGTGCCTGGCAGATTCAATTTTATTGACATTTTCCACTAGTATCGTGGTGAACCATCTTTCTTGCGAAAATAAGGCGGAAGGTTTCGATTGGCGTGCTATTGCCATTGCAATGCACTGGAATCTGTCTGGAAAGTTCAATTTTATTGACAGTTTCGACTATTAT
>NW_016950443.1:0-251 GCF_001483705.2 Eufriesea mexicana
CCAAACCTAACCAGAAAAAACTGAACGTAACCAAACATAGCCAAACTCAATCTAACGTGCCGAGACCGCTATTGCTGCACTCCACAGAACCGAGCAGCACATTCTAGAGCATAGTAGAGCAAAGAAATCCACCGTACAGCTGTGTACAGCACAGAAATTTAAGCTCTCCTGGCAAAACTAAGACTGATCCAACCTAACCAAATGTAACCTGACAAAATGTCACGTGCCGAGGCCACTATTGCTGACCTTCA
>NW_016950444.1:0-761 GCF_001483705.2 Eufriesea mexicana
TGGGATAAGTTGCGTTCGGTTAGACTTGGTTAGGTTAGGTTAGGTTAAGTTTGGGCATGAGAGCTCCGGCTTTTATGCAGTGCACTCTTATTCGGTCGATCTCTCTGATGTACTGTCCGCTACTATATTCTGTTTGGCTCTGGTGGGGCCTGGAGCTGTGGTCGGCACGCTATGCTGAGCTACGCTACGTTCTTTTAGGCAATGCTATGTCGGGTTAGGTTGGGATATATTAGACTTGTGCGCTATACACTGCTATTCGGTGGACTTCTGCGCTCTAGATTGCTCTACTACACTCTGATCGACTCTTGGGTCGCGATCAATAGCGGCCGTGGCACGTTAGTTTGTGCTATGTTACGATTGTTTAGGTTACGTTAGGGTATGTTTTCTGAGGAGATCTTCAAGTTTCGCACTATACACGGTTATTCGGTGGATTTCTGTGATCCACTGTGCTCTACTACGTCCAGCTTGTCTATGGCGAGGCAAGGAGCAGTGGTCGCTGTACGTTATGTTGAGTCATGCTAGGTTTGCTTTCGCTAGACACGGTCAGGCTATGCTAGGGTATCTACGGATTTTGTGCTGTTCACTGCAGTGCGGTGGATTTCTGCGCACCACAGCACTCCAGTTCATTCTGCTTGTGTCTGCGGGGGCCAGCTGTGGTGGCCTCGTCATGTTGGGTTGAGTTATGTCACTTTTGGTTATGTTACGTTTGGCTACGTTAGGACAGGATGCTTTGACTTTTGTGCTATGCACTGCTATTCCGT
>NW_016950445.1:0-4001 GCF_001483705.2 Eufriesea mexicana
TTGTGATAGACACCGCCATTCTGATGACTTCTGCGATCTTCTGTGCTGCTTGCCTCTGGGGTGGGCAGCAATAGCGGTTTCGGTACGGTATGTTGTGTTAGGCTATGTTTGTTTATGTTCGGTTGGCTTGGGTTAGGCTTAGGTTAGGCTTGGGTAGTTTCGCCTTTCCTGATATACACTGCAATTCCACGGATTTCTGCATTCTACCCTCCAGTAGTGTGTTCTGCTTGCCTCTGGGAGGCCAGCAATGGAGCTCACGGCACGTTAGGTTTAGTTGGGTTACGTTTGTTTATGTTACGATTGGATATGTTAGCAGCGGATTGGCTTGACCTTAGTGCTGTAGCCTGCGGTTGGGTGTATTTTTACGCCCTACTGTGCTCTGACATTTTCAGCTTGGCTCTGGGAAGGCCAGCAAGTGTTGTCTCCGTGTGTTATGTTTAGCCATGTTCGATTCGGTTGGGTTGGGTTAGGCTAAGTTTGATTAGGGTAGCTACAACCTTTTTCCTGTACACTGTTTTTCGGGGGATTTCAGCGCTCTACTCTGCTCTAGTATGTCCGACTTCGCTCTGGGGAGGTCAGCAATAGCGATCTCCGCACGTTAGGTTGCGTTATGCCACGTTTCTTTATGTTCTGAAACTTTGGGTCAGGTTGTGGTAGCTATGAGTTTCCCGATATACACTGCTGTTATATGGATTTTTTCGTTTTACTCTCCAGTCGCGTGTTCTGCTTGCCTCTGTGGAGGTCAGCAATAGTGGTCGCGGCTCGTTAGTTTTAGTTTCGTTACATTTGTGTATGTTAAGGTTGCTTATGTTAAGAGGGTTAGCTTTGACTTTTGTGCTAAACACTGCTATTCTGTGGGCTTCCGCGTTCAACTCTGCTCTAATATCTTCAGCTTGACTCTGGGAAGGGCAGCAATTGTGGCCTCGTCACGTTAGGTTGATTTAGGCTACGTCTGGTTAGGTCACGTTAGTTTGGATTCGGCACTCATACCTCTGACTTTCGTGAGATACACTGCAATTCGGAGGATTTCTGCGCCCTATTGTGCGATACCACACTCTGCTCGGCTATAGCGAGGAATATGGCGGGGCCGGGAACAGTGGTCCCGGCACGTTAGTTTGATTTAAGCTACGTTTGGCTCTGTTACGTTGGGATAGTGTTGGAGATGATAGCATTGACTCTACTGCTATATAATGATATTCGGTGAACTTTTGTTCTATGGTGTGCCCTAATTTGCGCTGCTTTGCTGTGGCGTCGCCAACATTAGCGGCCTCGGCACGGTAGGTTTAGTTAGGTTACGTTTGGTGAGGTTAGGCCAGCCTGGGTTATGTTAGTATGGCTTTGGTTCTTCTGCCACGCATTGCCATCCTTTGAATTCTACGCAGTACTCTCCTTTAGTATGTTCCGCTTGGCGAAGCCGTGGCCAGCAATAGTGTTCTAGGCACCTTATGTTTCACTTGGTTGCGTCCGGGTATGTTGCGTTTGGCTAGTTTAGGGTAGGATAGCTTTCACTATTGTGCCATACGGTGCTATTCGGTAGATTCCTGCGTACAAGATTGCTCTACTGTACGTAGCTCGTCTCTGAGGTGGCCAGGAATAGTGGTCATGGCATGATAGGTTCGGTTATGTTACGTTTGTTTAGGCTAGGTTGGGCAATGTCTTGTTATATTGGCTTTGACTTTTGTGCTGCACACTGCTATACGTTGGACTTCTGCGCTCTGCTGTGCTCTACTATGCTCCACATGGCTCCGATAAGGGCAGCAACAGCGGCCGCGTCTCGTTAGTTTGAGTTACGTTACATTTGGTTGCGTTACGATTGGTACGGTTAGGAGGGACCTGCTTCGACTTTTGCGCTATACGCTGCTATAAGGCGGCTCGCGGCACTCTATTGCTCACTAGCATATTCAGCTTGGCTCTGAGGATTCCAGCAACATTGGTCTCGGCACGCTAACTCAATTTATGGTACGTTTGGTTATGTTACGTTTGGTTAGGTAAGTCTAGGATATATATGACCTACGAGCAATACACTGTTATTCGGCCGATTTCTGCTCTCTACTGTGATATGCTGTGCTTTGCACAAGCGTGGCCTGAAATAGTGACCGCGGCGCGTAAGGTAGATTTTAGTTACGTTTGGTTAGGTTAGGTGTGTTTGGGTCGGGATAGTACGTTACTGACTTTTGTGCTCTACACTGCTGTGCGGTGCATTTCTGCGATCTACTTTGCCCTAGTATGCTCTTATTGGCTCTGACGAAGCCAGTAATAGTGGCCCCGGCACATTAGGTTGTGGTAGGGTACGTTTCGCTATGTCACCTTAGCTTTGGTTAAGTTTGGATAGCTTCGACTTTTCAGCTTTATACTGTGATTCTACAGATTTCTGCGCTCTACCCTACTCGGATACGCTCTTCTTGACTCTGTGTGCACCAGCAATACTGGTCGCGGCACGTTAGGTTAAGTAGGATTACGTTTGGTATGGTTAGCTTTGGTTGTGTTAGGCTAGGTTAGCGATGACTGTTGTGCTCAGCACTGATATTATATGGACATTTGTACTCTACAGTGCTATATCATATTCCGCTTGTATCTTGGGACGCCAGTAATAGTGATCGCGGCACGTTAGGTTGAGTTGTGTTACGTTCTGCTAGTTTAGGTTGGGATAGGTTTGGTCAGGATGTATCTGACTATTGTGCTATCCACTGCAGTGCGTTCGATTCCTACGCTCTATTTTGCGATAGCATATTCCCCTTCGCTCTGAGGTGGCCAGCAATAGCGGTCGCTGCACGGTATGCTGTGTTAGCTTGCGTTTGGGTATGTCGCAATTGTTTAGGCTAGGAGAGGTTAGCTTCGACTATTGCGCTATGCACTGCTGTTTGGTGGGTTCCAGCGATATAATGTGATCTGATATCTTCAGCTTGGCTCTGGGAAAGACAGCAACTGTTGTCTCGGCACGTTATGTTATCTTGAGCTTCGTTCGTGTGGCTTAAGTTAGGTAATGTTAGGTTAGGATATCTTTGACTTTTTTGCATTATACAGCAAAGAGGCGTGCCCCTGTAGTCCACTGTTCGTTAGTATACTATGCTCTGCTCTTGGAAGGTAGGGAATAGTGGTGTATATCGATTCGGTGCAGTTAGGACTCCTTTGGTTATGTTAGGTTTGGTTAGGTTAGGGTAGCATAACCTTGACCTTTGCGCCATATACTGCAATTCGGTTGATTTCAGCATTGTGAATTGCACTATTATGCTCCACTCGATACTGGGTAGGAAAGTAATGTTGGTCGCGGCAAGTTAGTTTGTGTCAGGTTACGTTTGGTTACGTTGTGGACGGCCAGTTTAGGAGAGGATAGCATTCGCAATTGCGCTATACGCTGCTATTTGGCCTGGCACGTAAGGCACGGTAATGTTACGGTTGGTTATGCTAGGTTTTGTTTGTTTAGGATAGGGTAACATTGACTTTTGCGCTATACACTGCAGTTTGGAAGATTCTTGCGTTCTGCATTGCTCTGCTATACTCTGTTCGAGCCTGGGGTTGCCAGCAATGGTGGACGTCACACGATTGGTTGAGTTATATTACATTTGGCCAGGTTAGGATAGGCTACATTTGTCCAGAACAACTTGGACCCTTGTAATGTGCTGCTATGCGGTAGATTCCTACACTCTGTTGCTCTCTAGCATAGTATAATTTGCTCTGCGGTTGCCAGTAGTAGTGGTCCAGGCACGTTAGTTTTTGTTAGGTTATGTTTGGTTAGGTTAGGTTCGTCTGGGTTAGGTTATGGTAGCTTTGTTTTTTCCGCTATACATTGCCATTCCTTGGACTCCTGCGCCTTACTCTTCTGTAATATTTTCTGCTCGGCGACGTGGAGGCCACCAATGCTGGAATATGCTCGTTTGGTTTAGTTAGTCTACGTTTGGTTGGGTCATGTTTGGCCAGTTAAGGTTATGGTGTCCTTGACGTTTGTGGCGATCGCTGCTATTTGATGGTTTCCTGCGCGCTACTGCGCTCTGGCATATTCT
>NW_016950446.1:0-234 GCF_001483705.2 Eufriesea mexicana
GCTGCAGAATCTGGCAGGAAAGTTCAATTTTATTGTCATTTTCGACTTATATCGTGGTGAGCTTGCTTCCTTGCAGAAGTATGGAGGAAAGATCCAATTGGCATGCTATAACCTTTGAAATGATATGGATTGTGCCTGGCAGTTTCGATTTTATCGACATTTTCAACTAAGATCGTGTTGAGATATCTTTCTTACATAAATGAGGAGGATAGATTCTGTTGGTATGCTATAGGC
>NW_016950447.1:0-1086 GCF_001483705.2 Eufriesea mexicana
GTCAGAATATCACAGACGTTTGCGATATTCTCTGCAAAGCGGTCTATTTTTACGCTCTGATTTTCTCTAGTATATTCTGCTTGGCTTTGCGGTGGCCATCACTAGTGGTCCGGGCATGTAAGTTCGGGTTATGTGGCGTCTGATTGTGTGAGGTTTTGTTATGTTAGGACAGGGTGGATCTGACTTCTGTGCCTTACACTGCTCTTCGGTGGACTTCTGCGGTATACTGTGCTCTAATATGTTCCGCTTGTCGCTGCGGAGGTCAGCAATAGTGGACTAGGAACGTTAGGATGAGGTAGAGTGAATTAGGGAATGTTACGATTGATTAGGTTAGGAAGAGGTATCCGACATTTGTGATGCACACTGGCATTCGGTGGATTTCTGCGCTCTACTGCGATCTCATATGTTCAGCTGGTCTTTGTGAAAGACAGCAATAGTAGTCTCGGCACGTTACGTTTTGTCAGGCTACGTTTGGTTTTATTTGGTCAGGTCAGTTTGTGTTTGGCTGCCTCCACCTATTGTGCTTTACACTGCATCGCCGCGGATTTCAGTGCACTACTGTGCTCTGGTCTATGCTGCTTGGCTTTGTGGAGGTCTGCAGCAGTGTTGTATGGCGATGAGGGGAATTTGTGTTATGTTCGTTCGTGTCACGTTTAGATAGGTTAGGCAAGGACAGCTTTGATTCTTGCACCGTCCACTGCTATTCAGTGGATTTCAGCAGCCTACTGTGATATAATATGCTCTGCTTTGCTCTATGTAGGCCAGAAATACCGGTCGCGGCACGCTAGAAGGAGATGCCTTTCGTTTGGTTCGGTTTGGTTAGGATAGGTTTGGCCGGGATACCTTAGACTTTTGTGCCTATCACTGCAATGCGGTCGATTACTGCCCTCTACTGTGCTCTAGAATATCCTGCCTGGCGCTGCGGAATCGCTGCGGAGGCCAGAAAAAGTGGTCTCGGCTCGTTAAGTTGGGTTAGGTTACGGTTGGTAAGGCTAGGTTAGTCTGGGTTTGGTAATGTCAGCGTTGACTCTTCTGCAATACATTGCCATTCTATGGAATTCTGCGCTCTACTCTCCTTTAGTATGC
>NW_016950448.1:0-457 GCF_001483705.2 Eufriesea mexicana
AGCAAAGAGTATTAGAACACAGTGGAGTGTCGAAATGCCCGAACAGCAGTTAATAGCACAAGGCTCAAAGCTACAATAGTCTAACCTAGCCAATCGTAACAAAACCAAACGCAGCACAACCCAACCTAACGTGCCTAGACCACTATTGCTGACTACCACAGAGCCAACAAGAATATACTGGAACACAGTCGAGAGCAGGAGTCTGCCGCACTGCAGAGTAAAGCACAAAAGCGAAAGACACAGTAACCCTACCTGACCTAACCTAACCTAACCAAGCGTAACGTAACTTAACCTAACGTGCCGCGATCTCTACTGCTGGCGTCCCCACAGGCAAGCGGAATATGGTAAAGCATAGTATATTCTAGCTGTGTTGAGCGCAAAAGTCAAGGCTGCCCCTAGCTAACCCAAAATAACCTAACCCCTCCGAACGTAATATAACTCAACCTATGGTGCCGCG
>NW_016950449.1:0-369 GCF_001483705.2 Eufriesea mexicana
CAGATCAATCCAATGACATGTGTGCTCCATTGGTGAACGTACCGACAGACAAACTGGGAATTGATAATGCCTCATATCAAAACTGATGCGTACATTGATTATTCTAGAACTACTGTTGAATTTAAATCATCATTTAGGAGATTAATGCAATGGCTGCAGTAATGTTATGATGGCTGTGCTCTGTACTGTTGTGTCAGTCATTAATATACCGGGCTGAAACGGGCTTGTCATTAATCATTCTAGAATTACTACAGAATCAACACCATCATTGAGCAGTTTAATTCAACGGCTACATTGCGCTGTTGATGGATTTACTATGTAACGTACTGTCAAATGTAGATACCAGTAGCCATAAGCGTTCTTTAGATT
>NW_016950450.1:0-627 GCF_001483705.2 Eufriesea mexicana
ACAGCACGGTACTTATCACATACGCCATCAGTCACAATTGCACACAATTGCAGTCCCAGAATGAAAAATTAGTGGACCATATATAGGTATATGTATTGACAATTGACAATGCAGTACGGAGTGTAGTCATCTACACAATGCTATAGTGGCTCAATTAGCCTATTCGCTGATCATATAAATTCTTCTGTAGTTGTAGAGCATTGAATGGACACAACAATTGTCGATGGAGGGATTGACATGTGTTAATACATTGCTGAGTGTAGTCATGGACTGAGCACTTTTGCTGCTTGATTAATCTGGTCACTGATGATTTAAATGCTACAGCATTTCTGGAATAACCAATGCATATAACGATAACCAATGCATATAACGATTAGGACATCTAACATTTACAATTGGTCGCACGGTACTTAGTTCGTCCATCAAGAAAGCACAGATGCTGTTGGATGTATCTGTTAACTGATGTCATATGTTCTATAGCAATTCGTGAAAGGCAAAATACTCTTCCATTATCGCACAAGAAATTAAGAATTGGCAACGCACCACTGAATGCAGGAATCATCATCATACAGTAACCGAAGTACTAACCTCCTCATTGACGATGTAATTTCCACAGAAATTCTAGAA
>NW_016950451.1:0-223 GCF_001483705.2 Eufriesea mexicana
TGGCGTACTATAGTCATTGCAATCCTATAGAATCTGGCTGGAAAATTCAATTTTACTGACGTTTTCGGCTTATATCGTGGTGACATAAATTTCTTGAATATAAAAGTAGGAAAGATTCTACTGGCGTTCTATAGTCCTTGCGATGCTATAGAGTCGGGCTGGAAAATTCAATTTTATGTTATTTTTGACTAACATCGTGGTCAGCTAACTTTCATGAATAAAT
>NW_016950451.1:298-581 GCF_001483705.2 Eufriesea mexicana
GTTTTGTGGACATTTTGACTAATATCGTGGCGAGCTTCCTTTCCTGCAAAAATAATGAGGAAAGATTCTATTGGCGTGCTGTAGCCATTGCAATGCTATGGAATATGACTAGAAAATTCAATTTTATTGTCATATTCGACTAATATCGTGGTGACCTGACTTTCATGCCTCATATAGGAAGGAAAGATTCTACAGGCGTGCTATAGTCATGATAATGCTGTAGAATCAGGCTGGAAAGTTCAATTTTATTGAAATTATCGGCTACTACCGATGTGCCCTAACT
>NW_016950452.1:0-6480 GCF_001483705.2 Eufriesea mexicana
AGCCCTCTACTGTGCTCTGGTATGTTCTGATTCGCCCTGGGGAGGCCAGGAATCGTGATCACGGTACGCTAGGTGGAGATAGGTTACGGTCGGCTTGGCTAGGTTAGGATACGTTTGGTTAGGGTAGCCTTGTCTTTTATGGTGTACACTGCTGCTCGGCCGATATCTATGCACTGCATATATCTACTAGCGTCGGTAAAAACCTTTCGAGGCCAGCAAAGGCGGTCGTTGCACGTTTGGTTGAGATATGTCATGTTTGGCTAGGTTAGGTTCGGTAAAGTTTGGTTAGGATGGCCTTGACTTCTGTGCTATATACCGCTATTCGTTCTATATCTGCGATCTGCGTTGCTGTATTAGCATCCGCTTCCCTCTAGTGTGGCCAGCAATGGTGGTCGTCGCACGATTGGTTGAGTTATGTTAACTTTGGGTAGGCTAGGTTTGGCTAGGCATGGCAAGTATAGCTTTGACTTTTGCGCTTTACACTGCTATTGGGATGATTCCAGCGCTCTACATTGCCCTGCTCTATCCTGCTTAGCTCCCGTGAGGCCAGCGACAGCTGTCGTTGAACGTCAGTATGTGTTACGATGCGTCTGCCTATGTTACGCTGTGGTAGGTTAAGAAATGATAGCCTTCACTTTTGCGCTATACACTGCTATCCGTCGGATTTCTGCGATCCACTGTGCTCTAATATTTCCTGCTTTCCTCTGGGAATACCATAAATAGTGGCCACGGCGCTTTAAGTTGTGTTAGGTTACGTTTGGTTAGGTTAGGTTTGCTGGTATAGGTTGGGATATGTTTCGCTTTTGTACCATGCACAACATTTATATGGAACTCTGTGTTCTACTCTTCAGTAGTGTGCCCTGCTTGGCGAAGTGGAGGCCAGCAATAGTGGGATAGGCGCGTTAGGTTGGGTCTGCTAGCGTTTGGTTGTGTTAGGTTGGGTCAGGTTAGGGTGGGATTTCTTCTAGTTTCCAGCTTTACACTTCAATGTAGCGGGTCTCTTCGCTTTACTGTGCTATAATATGCTCCGCATGACGCTGGTGAGACCAGCAGTTGTGGTTCCGGCACGTAACATTTAGTTACGTTACGTTCGGTTATGCCACGATTGGGTAAGTTAGGAAATGTTAGCTTAAACGTTTGTGCTACACACTGCTATCCGATCGTTATCTGCGCTCTGCATCTCTCAACTATCATCAGCTTGGCTCTGGGTATGCCAGAAATGGAAGTCCCGGCTCGGTGCGTTTAGTTACTCTACGTCATGTAAGGTCAGGTTAGGGGAGGTTAGGCTAGCGTATCTTTGGCTTTTGTGCTATACACTGCAAATTGATGGCCTTCTGCTATCTACTGTGCTCTAGTGCATTCTGCTCGACTCCCGGGAGGCCAGCAATTGTGGTCGCGTCGCATTATGTTTAGTTATGCTGTGTTCGGTTAGGTTGTGTTATGACAGGTTTGGTTAGGATATCTTCCACTCCTTTGCTTTACGATGCAATGCGGTGGATTACTGCGATCCACTTTTCTGTAGTATATTGTGCTTGGATCTTGGAAGTTCAGCAATAGTGTTCTCGGCATGTCAGGATTGGATATGTCACGTTTGGTTAAGTTACGTTACTCTTGGCTTGGTTAGGGTAGGTTAAGTTTGGTTAGATTGGCTTTGACCTTTGTGCTATACACTGCTGTTCGGTGGAATTCTACGCTCTACCGTGCTATAGTATATTCTGCTTGGCCACGGCGAGGCCAGCAGTAGTCCTCTTGGCAAGCTAGGCTCAGATACGTTGCATTTGGTTATGTTACATTTGGTTAGGTCAGGAGAGGATACCTTTGTCTTCTGCGCTATACACAGATACTCGATAGATTTCTGCGCCCTACTGTGCTCAAGTATGCTCTGCTTGGCTCTGTGGATGCCGGAAATGGTGCTCTCGGCACGTAAGGTTTAGTTATGTTACGTTCGTTTGTGTTTGGTTTGGTCGGGTTTGATACGGATAGCTTTGACATTTGTGCTGCACACTGCTATTCGGACGATTCCAGCGTTCTACGTTGCTCTGCTATACTCTGCTTAGCCCTCGTGAGGCCAACAATTGCGGTCGTGGTACGCCAGTTTGTGTTACGCTACTTCCGCTTATGTTATGTTCGGTAAGGTTACGACAGGATAGCTTTGGCATTCGTGTTATACACCGCTGTTCGCAGGTTTTCTACGCTCTACATTGCTATGCTGTACTCTGCTCGACCCAGGGGAGGCCAGTAATGGTGGTCTCACCACGTTAGGTTGAGTTAGGCTGCGCTCGGTGGGTCATTGTTAGCTCGGGTTAGGTATGGATTGGCTTGACTTTCGTGGTATAGACTGCTATTCGGTGTCTTTCTGCGCTCTACTGTGTTGTAGTATATTCTGCTTGACCCTGGTGATGCCGGCAATGGTGGTCCGGGCATGCTTGGGTAGAATAGGTTGCGTTTGTTTATACTACGTTTGGACCGGGTGGGATGAGATAGCTATGACTCTTGTGCTGTACACTGCTATTCGTCGTATTTTTACGCTCCAAGTAGTTCTACTATACTCTGCTCGAATCTGCGGATGCCAGTAATACATGTCTCGGCCAGTTCGTTTGAGTGAGTTTACGTTTGGCAACGTTACTTTCGCTTGGCTTAGGTTTGGATAGATCTGACCTTCGTGGCATGCGCTGCTACGCATTGTGTTTCAGTGCTCTAGCGTGCTGTAGTTTTTTCTGTTTGGATCTGGCGAGGCCAGCAATGGTGATCTCGGCGGCCTAGGTTGGGTTACGTTACGCTTGGTTTGCCAAGGTTTAGACAGGTCCGGCTGGGTTATCCTTGTCTTTTGTGCTGAATACTGCTATTCGGAGGATATCTGTGCACTGCGTTCCTCTACTAGCAGCTGCTTGTCTCTCGGATGGCCAGCAATCGCGTTCGTGGCAGGTCTGGTTGTGTTATGTTGCGCTTGGTTATGTTTGGTTAGGCTAAGTTTGGTTAGGACGGCTTTGACTTTTGTGCTGTACACTGTTGTTCGGTGAATTTATACGCTCTACATTGCTGTACTATGATCTGCTCCGCTCTCTGGAGGCCAGCAATAGCGGTATCTCCACGTTAGGTTTTGTTACGTTACGTTTGGTTAGGTTAAGTTTGTTTGCCTCAGGTTAGGATGTCTTCGACTTTCGTGCAATACACTGCTATTCAGTGGATTTATGCGCTCTTAACTGTTCTACTATATTGTGCTCGCCTCTGGGGAGCCCAGCATAGCGGACGCGGCACTATAGTTTGGGTTACACTACTTCTGGCTTGGTCAGGTTAGGTTAAGTTTGGCTGGAATGCCTTTGACATTTATGCAATACACTGCTATTCGGTGGGTTTCTGGCTCTACTGTGCTATAGTATATTCTGCTTGGTCATGGGGAGGCAAGCAGTATTGGTGTCGGCACGTTTGTCTGCGATACGTTGCGTTTGGTTTTGTTACGTTTTGTTAGGTGGGGACAGGATAGCTATGACCTCTGTACTATCCAATGCTAGTCTGTGAATTTCTGCGCTGTACAGTGCTCTAATATGCTCCACCTCACGCTGGCGAGGCCAGCAATTGTGGTCCCGGCACGTTCGGTAGCGTTAGGATACGTTTTGTTAAGTTTAGTTATGTCTGGTGAGATTAGGATATATTCGACCTTTGTGCTTTACAGATCAGTGCGGCGGATTACTGCGCTCTACTGTGTCCTAGTATAGACTTCTTTTCCCTGGAGATGGCAGTAATGGTGGTCTAGGCACGTAACGTAGAGCTATGCTACGTTCGGTTACGTTACGTTTGGTTAGGGCAGGAAATGGTAGCTTTAACATTTGTGCTATGCACTGCAATTCAGTGGATTTCCGAGAACTGCTGCGCTGTAATATGTTCCGCTCGACTACGTGCAGGCCCGCCATAGTGGTCGTGGCACGTTCGATTGAGATACGTTACGTTTGGCTTGGCAAGGTTAGGCTAAGTATGGTTAGGATGGCTATGACTTGTGAGCTATACACTGCTATTCGGTGGATTTCTGCGCTCTGGGTTGCTCTTCTATACTCTGCTCGACTCTCGGGAGGCCAGCAATAGTGGTCGTGACACGTTAGGTTCAGTTATCCTACGTTCGGTTAGGATATATAACGTCTGGTTAGGTCAGGATATCTTTCACTTTTGTGCCATACATTGCTGTTTGGTGGCTTTCTTCTGTCTATAGTGCTATAGTATATTCTGCTTGGCCCTGGGGAGGCCAGTAATAGTGGTCTGAGGACTTTAAGATAAGTTATGTTGCGTTTGGTTACGTTACCTTTGGTTGGTTTAGATAGGATAGCCCTGAGTCTTGTGCTGTACATCGCTATTCGTTCGATGTCGGTGCACCGCAATGCTCTACTGGCACCTGCTTGAATCTGGGGATTCCAGCAGAAGCTGTCGTGGCACGTTTGGTTGGAATGCGTTACGCTTGGTTAGGTTATGTTACATTAAGGTTGGCTTGGATGGCTCTGTCTTTTGTGATGTCTTCGGTCGATACCTGCGTTCTGCATTGCTGTACTAGCATCTGGTTGTCTCCGGGGAGGCCAGCAATGGTGGTCGTGGCACGTTTGTTTGAATTACCTTAGTTTCGGTTAGGTTAGGTTAAGATACGTTTTGTTATGATGGCTTTGAATTTTGTGCTATACACCACTTTTCGGTGTATCTTTGCGCCCTACATTGCTCTACTATAGTATTCGCGTCCATGGGGAGGCCAGTAATAGTGGTCTCCACTAGATTGTGCGAGTCTGCGTTAGTTCAGGTTATGTTGGTCCGGCTTAGGTTTGGATAGTTTCGACTTACGTGGTATAGACAGTTTTTCGGTGGATTTTTGCGATCTACTGTGCTCTAGTATGTGCTGTTTGTCTCTGGAGAGGCCAGCAGTATTTGTCTCGTCACGTGAGTTTGAGATAGGTTGCGTACGGCCATGTCACGTGTGATTAGATTAGGATAGGGTAACTCTGACTTTTGTGCCATTCATGGGCATTCGGAGGATTTCTGCGCCCTATATTGCTCTAATATTCTCTGCCCGACCCTCGGGAGGACAGCAATTGTGGTCGAGGCACGTTGGGTTAGGTTAGATTATGTTTGGCTGCGTTAGGTTGCGAAGTGTTAAGTTATTATAGCTTCGAACTTTGTGTTACACAATGCTATTCTATGGGCTTCTGCGCATTCCATCGCACGGTCTCACATTGCTTGCATCTGTGGACGCCAGGAATAATGCTCTCGGCACGTTAGGCTGTGTTATGTTACGTTTGGCTATGTTGGGCTTGGATGGCTTTGGTGGGGATAGCTTTGACTGTCGTGCAATACGCTGTTGTTATTTAGATTTCAGCGCCCTACAATGCTCTGCTACGCTCTGCCTGGCGCTCGTGAGGCCAACAATACTGGTCGTAGCTCCCCAGGCTCTGTTACGTTACGTTTGGGCATGTTAATGATGGCCATATGAGGAGGAGGTAGCGTTGACTTTCGCGCTATTCGCTGCTATTCGCGCGATTCCTGCGCTCTACTTTGCGTTAGTATGCTCTGCTTGTCTCTGGGGAGGCCAGCAAAAGCGGTCGTGGCAAGACAGCTTCAGTTAGGTTACGATTGATTAGGTTAGGTTACGTTACGTTTGGTTAAGATGGCTTCCACTTTTGTGTTATTCACTGCTTTTTGGTGGATATCTGCGCTCTTCCTTGCTCTAATATGTCCTGCTTTGCTCTGGGAAGGCCACCAATGTAGGTCTAGTCTTGATAAGTTTAGTTACTCTACGTTTGGCTGGGTTAAGTTGGGTCAGGTTATGTTAGGACATCTTTGGCTCTTGAGAAACACACTACAATTTGCTGGTTTTCTGCGTCCTACTGTGCTGCAGTTTACCCTGCTTTGCTCTGGGTAGGCCAGCAATAGTAGCCTCGGCAAGTTAGGTTATGTTAAGATGCGATTGGTTGCGTCACGTTTGGTTAGGCTAGGATAGAAGGGCCTAGACTTTTGTGCTATACACTGCTATTCGGTAGATACCTGTGAGCTGCACTGCTCTACTCGCATCTGCTTGTATCGGAGGAGGCCAGCGGTACCGGTCGTGGCTATCTTGGTAGAGATATGTTACGTTTGGTTAGGTTAGCTTAGGCTAGTTTGGACAGGATGCCCATGACTTTTGTGAAAAAAACTGTTATACATTGGATTTCTGCGCTCTACTGTGCTCTAGTGTATTGTACTTGGCTATGGGGTGGCCAGCAGCTTTAGTCTCTGCACGTCAGTCTTAGTTACGTTGCGTTTGGCTGTGTTACGCTTGGTTAGGTTAGGAGAGCACAGCTTTGACTTTTCTGCTATGCGCAGCTATTCGGTAGACCTCTGCGCTCTGCATAAGGGATATGTTACGTTTGGTTAGGTTAGCTTAGGCTAGTTTGGACAGGATGCCCATGACTTTTGTGAAAAAAACTGTTATACATTGGATTTCTGCGCTCTACTGTGCTCTAGTGTATT
>NW_016950453.1:0-1491 GCF_001483705.2 Eufriesea mexicana
ACATCATAACCAAATATTGCTTGACTCAACCTAAAATGACGAGACCGCTATTGTGGCCCACCCTAGAGCCAAGTAGGGCATACTACAGCACAGTAGAGCGAAAAATCCACGGAATTAGCAGTAAACGGCACGAAAGTTAAAGCCACCCAGACCAAACTTAGCCTAACTAAGGCTATCCGAACGTATCCTGACCCATCATAACGTGCCGAGACCACTATTGCTGGCCTTGCCAGAGCCAATCTGAAAATATTACAGCTATGTACTGCGCAGAAATCCACCCAACGGAAGACTATAGCACTAAAGTCAGAGTTATCCTCTCCTAACATAACCAACCGTAACGTGGGCGAACGTACCTTGACTCACGATAACGTGCCGAGACCACACCTGCTGGCCTTGCCAGGGCCGAGCTGAAGACATTCGAGCACTAAAAAGCGCAAATATTCCCCAAATAGCAGAATACTGCACTAAAGCCCTTTGGCTGTCCCCTCCAAACGTAACCAAACTTAACATAACAAAACGCAAACCTATAAACCTATCGTGCCGCCAACTCTATTGCTGGCCACCACAAAGACAAGCAGAACACATTAGTGGAAAGCAGAACGCGGAAATCCATGATATCGATGTGTATGTCAGAAAAGTCTAAGCTACCCAAACTTAACGCAAACCAACTGAACATTCCCAAACATAGCCTAACTCAAACTAACGTGCCCAGACCGCTATTGCTGCCCTCCACAGAGACAAGCAGGACATACTAGAGCAGAGTAGAGTGCAGAAATCCACAGAAGTATAGCGTACAGCACAAAAGTTAAAGCCGTCCTAACCGAACATGGCCTAACATAAATTAACCGAAGGTAACCTAACTCAACACAACGTGCCGAGGCAGCTATTGCAGGCCTTCCCAGAGACAGGCTGAAAGTATTTGGCACTCTAGGGCGCAGAGATCCTAACAGCAGGCTACAGCACTAAAATCAAAGCTGTAGTCTCTTAGCCTAACCCAATCGCAGTAGAACCGCACGTAACATATCTCTACCTAATGTGCCGCGACTAGTATCGCTCGCCTCCCCTCAGACAAGCAGAACACTATAGTGGAGAGTGGAGTGCAGAAATCCATAGGAGAGCAGTTTATATCAGAAAAGTCAAGGCTAGCCAAACCTAACCAAAGCTAACACGACATAGCCCAACGGAGCCTAACACAGACATACGTGCCGAAACCGCTATTGCTGCCCTTCTCAGAGCCAAGCATGACATACTAGGGCGCATTAGAGCGTTGAGGTCCACCGAATAGAAATGTAAAGCGCAAAAGTTAAAGTTAAGATAACCAAACTTAGCCTAACCCAACCTAACTGAACGTAACCTGACTGAACACAACGTGGCGAGACAACTACTGCTGGTCTTGTCGGAGTCAAGCTGAAAATATTAGAGTATTGTCTAGTGCAGTCATCCGCCTGAGAGCGGACTACGGAAATAAAGTCAAAGCTACCCTTTCCTAAC
>NW_016950454.1:0-715 GCF_001483705.2 Eufriesea mexicana
TTCTACCTATATCCAAGTTTTCCTTTTTTTAATCCCTTGTACTATTTTTACGAGTCTGACTCGCGATGAAAATTTTAGGCCAAACTTGAATATCACGAGTAAGGCTCGTTGTTTTATTTCACGCCAAATGTGCATATCACGAGTCTGACTCGTGATCGACCTTTCGGGCCAAACGTGGATATCACGAGTCTGACTCGGGATTGACATTTCAGGCCAAACATGAATATCTCGAGTCTGACTCGTGGTCTTAATCTCGGGCCAAATAGAAATATCTCGAATATCGCAGCTATCCCTCACTCATTGTCAGTTGTAAGATTTTGTAGATTAATAAATCTCTAGTCCAGAGGAATATTTAATAAAAATTGCAATTCTTTTTTTAAATAAAATTTCTTCGTCGTGGAACAAATTTTATAAAATTCTTGGTAGCAAAATGTATTGGTTAATTTTTTGTTAGAAATATAAAAAGTACTCGCTTCCAAATGGAATACTATAATCTACCTTTATCTAAGTTTTCCTTTTTTTAACCGCTTGTACTATTTTTACGAATCTGACTCGTGATGAAAATTTTAGGCCAAACTTGAATATCACGAGTATGGCTCGTTGTTTTATTTCATGCCAAATGTGCATATCACGAGTCTGACTCGTGATCGAGCTTTCGGGCCAAACGTGGTTATCACGAGTCTGACTCGGGATTGACATTTCAGGCCAAACATGA
>NW_016950455.1:0-2710 GCF_001483705.2 Eufriesea mexicana
CACGCAGAGCATATTAGAGCACAGCAGATGGTAGAGATAGGCGGCAATGCAGTGTATAGCGCAAAAGTCAGAGACATGCGGAGCTAACTGGTCCTAACCTAACCTAACCAAACGTAACATAACACGAACAAACAAACCGTGACCACTACTGCTGGCGCCCCAGAGGTAAGCAGAGTACACTAGAGCACAGTATGTCGTAGGAACCGGCCGAATAGCAGTGTACAGCACAAAAGTCAAAGCTATCGTAACAAAACCTATCCTATCCTAGCCATGCCAAACGTAACACATCTAAACGAAGCGTGCTACGAGCATTATTGCTGGCATCCCCAGAGACAAGCAGAACATAATTGAGCACAGTAGAGCTCAGAAATTCAACGAATAGCAGTGAGTAGCACATAAGTTAAAGCTGTCCGTTCATAACTTAATCAATCGTAACGTAACCGAGCATAGCATGACTGAAGTTAACGTGCCGAAAACACTACTGCTGGCCTCGCCATA
The DNA here is from genome assembly GCF_001483705.2 of Eufriesea mexicana. Lineage (NCBI taxonomy): Eukaryota > Metazoa > Arthropoda > Insecta > Hymenoptera > Apidae > Eufriesea > Eufriesea mexicana. The sequence goes on from NW_016950455.1 coordinate 499, forward strand.
GCCAAACAGAGTATACTACAGCACAGTAGAGCGTAGAAATTTGCCGAATTGCTGTGCATAGCACAAAAGTGACAGCTGTCCTATCCAAACTTATCCTAACCAGACCTAACCTAACTTTACCTAACGTGCCGCAGCCACTATTTCTGACTTCCGGTACCAAGCAGAGTATAGGAGAGCAATGTAGAGCGCATGAATCCACCGAAAGCAGTGTAGATAGCAGGAGCCTAAGCAATCCTATTCTAACCCATCCAAACGTGACATACCAAACGCAACATAACTCAGCCAAACGTGCCGAGACTAATACTGCTGAATCACCAATAGCCATGCAGAATATACTAAAGCACGGTTGAGCGCAGCAATCCACAGGATAGCAGTGTATAGCACAAAAGTCAAAGCCATTCTAAACAAACCTATCCTTACCTAGCCAAGCCAAACGTAACATATCTCAACCAAGCGTGCCACGAACATTATTGATGGCCTCCCCAGAGACAAGCATAACATATTAATGCACAGTAGTGCTCAGAAGTCCATCGAATAGCGGTGCATAGCGAAAAGTTGGAGCTACCCTTTCGTAACTTAACCAAACGTAACATAACCGAACGTAACCTAACAAGACGTAGCGTGTCGAAACCAGCACTGCTGTCCTCCACAAAGCCAAGCAAAGCATATTAGGGCGCAGCAGAGCGCAGAAATTTACGTCATAGCTGTGCATAGGCAAAAGTCAAAGATATCCCATCTCAACATAGCCAAATCTTACCTAACCGTACGTAACATAACACAATGGAACGTTCCGCCACCGATATTCTGGCGTACCCGGAAAAAGCGGATTGTGATGGCGCACAAAAGGGCGCATGAGCCCATAGAATTGTAGAGCGCAGCACAAAGTCGCAGCTATCCCAGCCTAACCCAACAAAGCCTAACACAACCAAACGCAACCGATCTCAACCTAACGTGCCGCCAAAATTATTGCTGGCCTCCACTGGGCCAAGCAGAACATACTAGAGGAGAGTAGTGTGCTGAATCCCGTCCGATCGCAGTGTACAGCAGAAAATTCAAGGATATCCTAACCTAACGCAAACTAACATAACCTAACCTGTCGTGGCCAAACACAAGGTAACGTACCGCGACCACTGTTGCTGACCTCCCCAGGCTCTAGCCGATTAGAGTAGAGCACAGCGGTGGGCAGGAATCCTCCGAATATCTGTGTATAGCGCGAAAGTCAATGCTACCCTAATCAAACATTACCTAACCTAACCTAACCAAACGTAACCTAACTGAACCTAACGTGCCACGGGCACTATTGCCCTCATCCCGGGAGTCGCGCAGAGTGTAGTAGAGCAATGTAGAGCGCAGAAATTACATCCTCTCCTAGCATAACCAATCGTAACATAGCCGAACGTAACCCAACTCAAACTAACACGCGGCGATCACTATTGCTGGCCTTGCTAGAGCCATGCCGTACAAATTAGTGCAGAGTAGAACGCAGAAATTCATAGAATCCCTGTGTATATCAGAAAAGTCAAAAACTACGTAAGCCTAACCCAAACGAACACGACATAGCCGAACACAGCCTATCTTAACCTGGTGTGCTGGTACCGCGATTACTGCCTTACCGAGTGCTAAGCTGGGCATACTAGAGCACAGTAGAGCGCCGAATCCCACCGAATATAAGTGTGCAACACAAAAGTTGAAGATATCGTAACCAAAATTAGCCTGGCCCAACCTAACCGAACGTAACCTGACACAATATAACGCGCCGAGACCGCTATTGCTGGCCTTCTCTGAGCCAAGCTGAAAATATTACAGCACAGCAGGGAACAGAGGACCACCTGATAGCAGGCTATAGCACTAAAGTCAATGTTATCCTCTGCAAACATAACCAATCGTAACATAACCAAGCGTAACCAAATTCAACCCAACGCGCCGCCACCAATACTACTGGCCTCCCCAGATTCAAGCAGAACACATTGGTGTACAGCAGAATGCCAAGATCCATATAATCGCAGTGTATATCAGAGGAGTCATCGCAACCAATGCCTGACACAAACCAACGGAACATAGCCAAGCATACCCTAACACAACCTTACGAGCAGAGACCGCTATCGCTGTTCACCCCAGAGCCAAGCAGGACATACAAGAGCACGGTAGATGTTAGATACCCACCGAATAGCAGTGTACAGCACAGCAATTAAAGTTACCGCGACCAAACTTT
>NW_016950456.1:0-631 GCF_001483705.2 Eufriesea mexicana
TCTTTGTTTCAATAAGTACCTCGATCTGTTCGACATATTATAAATGATTTTTTCCAAATAGTTTGTACTGTTAGCAGTCCACTCATCCAGTAACCTTCCTTTGAATTCTTCTTTTGAGTTAATTGGTGTTTTTCGTATTCTGCGATCTAAGTTGTCCCATAAATTTTCAATCGGATTCAGATCCGACGATTGTGGTGGAGGATGAAGAACTTTCGGGCAACGATAAGGCAAGAATTTTTGTACAGTGCGTGCTAAGTAACAGTTTTTTGCAAGTAACAGTTTTTCTCCATAATGGTGTCAAGAAAAACTAAATTGCCAACTCCTTTGGACGAAATACAACCCCAACCCATCATGCTGCCTCTGCCATGTTATACGGTACCTATCGTGTATCGATGGTGGAACTCTTTATTCGCTTTCCGCCACACCATTCCTCTTCCATCTTAATTGTGGTTGCTAAATTTGCTTTCATCGGCAAATGTAATGTTATCCCACCATGATTCCTCCTTTAAAATAAACTCTCGTGCGAAGAATACACGCTTTTTCCTGTTGGCCTTATTAATAAAAGGCCTTTTTCTACAGACACGGCCGTTGTACCCGTGTTGCCTAAGAATTCTCCGAATTGTTTCGGGAT
>NW_016950457.1:0-354 GCF_001483705.2 Eufriesea mexicana
CTGGAATCTGGTTGGAAAATTCAATTTTATTGACATTTTCGACTAATATCGTGGTGAGCTGACTTCATTGCATAAATAAGGAGGAAAGATTAAATTGGCGTGCCGTAGCCATTGCAATGTTTTAGAATGTGGCTGAAAAACTCAATTTTATCGACATTTCCGGCTAACATCACGATGAGCTAACTTTCATGCATAAATTATGAGCAAAGATACAATTCACTCGCTATAGCCGTCGCAATGCTACATAATCTGGCTGGATAGTTCAATTATATTGTCATTATCGACTAATATCGTGGTGAGCTATCTTTCTTGCATAAACAAGGAGGAAAGATCCAATTGGCGTGCTGTAGCAAT
>NW_016950458.1:0-976 GCF_001483705.2 Eufriesea mexicana
AGGTTGGATAGATTCGACTTTCGTGCTATACACTGTTAGGCGGTGTATATCTGCGCTCTACCACCGGCCAATAAGCTCTGCTTGAATCTTGGGATGTCATCTATCGTGGCCCAGGCACGTTACCTTGAGTTATTTTAAGTTTGGCTGGGTTATACGTGATTCTGTTCGGTTTTGGTCGCTGTGTCTTGTGTGCTACACACTGCTATTATATGGATTCCTGCGATCTACTGTGCTCTAATATTTTCTGCTCGGCACCGGAGAGGCCAGTAATAGAGGTCTCGGCGCGTTGGGTTTAGATATTTTACGTTTGGTTAGTTTGGAGTGGGTCTGGTTAGGTTATGTTAGATCTGGTTAGGTTAGAGTATCTTTGACTTTTGTGCTGTACATTGCTAGTTGTTGGCTTTCTACGCTCTACCTGGCTCAACACCTGGGTCACTATACTCTGCTCTACTCTGAGGAGGCCAGCAATAGTGGCCTTGGTGCGACAGACTGTGTCATGCTACGTTTGGCAATGCCACGGTGGATAGGTTAGGACAGGATAGCTTCGACTTTTGTGCAATACGCCTCGTTTCGGTGGACTTCAACACTCTACATTGCGTTACTATACTCTGCTCGCCTCTGGGCAGGCAAGAAATAGTGTGCTCGGCACGTTAGGTTGAGTTAGGCAACGTTTGGAAAGGTTATGTTAGCTTGGTTTAGGTTTGGATAGATTTGCTTTTCTTGGTGTAAACTGCTGTTCCGTGGACTTCTGCGCTATACTATGCACTGGTATACCCTGCATGGCTCTGGGGAGGCCAGCAATTGTGGCTTCGTCACATTGTGTTGCGTTAGGTTAGGCTTCCTAACAATAGTTTACACATTTGTGGTATACACTGCCATTCCGTTGATGCCTGCGCTCTGCATTGCTCTACTTAACTCTGGTTGTCTCTGAGGTGGCCAGCAGTAATGGGCGTGGAAAATTTTGTTGCGTTAGGTT
>NW_016950459.1:0-2634 GCF_001483705.2 Eufriesea mexicana
TTTGGTTAGGTCTGGTTGGGTTGTGCTAGGTTTGGATATCCTAGACTTCTGGGCTCAGCACTGTAATCATATGGACTTCTGCACTCCACTGTGCTGTATCATACTCCGCTTGCCTCTCGGTGCGTCAGCAGCAGTGGTCGCGGCACGTTGTGATTGGCTATTTTGCGTTTGGTTAAGTTGCGTTAGGTTATGTTCCGCCAGGGTATGTCAGTCTCACGCTGTACACTGATATTCGGGTAATTCCTGCGCTCTGCAGTGCTCTAATGAATTCTATTTCTCTCCGGGGAGGCCAGCAATGGCGGTGCCTGCTAGATAGGTTTAGCTATACTACGTTTGGCTATGTTATGGTAGGTTAGCTCTGGTTACGGTGGCTTTGACTTTTGTGCTAAACACTGCTGTTTGTCGGATTCCTGTACTCTACTGCTCCATAATATTATGTTCTTGGCTCTGGGAAGGCCAGCAGTAAGTGTCTCAGCAAGTTCTGTAGAGTTATGTAACGAACGGTTATGTTAGGTTACGTCATGTTAGGTTAGGATATCTTCGACTTTTCTGCTCTACACTGCTATGCTGCTGATTTCTGCACTTTACTGTGCTCTAATATATTGTGCTTGGCTCTGGGGAGATCAGCAATTGCGTTCTATGCAGGTTAGGTCAAGTTATGTTACGTTCGGCTGTGTAATGTTTGCTTAGGTTATGCTTGGATAGCTTCCAGTTTTGTGCTGTCCACTGCTATTCGGTGGATTTCTGAGCACTACTCTGATCTAATGTGCTCCGCTTTGCTCTGTGGAGGCCAGGAATGTGACCGCGGAGTGTTAGGTTGCGTTGGGTTACTTTTGGTTGGGTTAGGGTACCTTTGACTTTTGTGCTGTACACTGCAATGCGTTGTAGTCCTGCGCTCTGTTCTCTCCTTTTATGCTCTGATTGACCCTGCGGAGGCCAGCCAAACTCTTCGCGGCACCTTAGCTTACGTTAGATTACGTTTGGTTATGTTAGGTTATGTTGGGTTAGAAGAGGATATCTTTGACTTTTGTGTTCAACACTGCTTTCCTATGGACTTCTGCACTCTACTGTGGTCTATCGCATCCTGCTTGCCTCTGGGATCGGCAGCAATTGTGGTGGAAGCACGGTAGTTCGTATTACGTTACGCTAGGTTAGGTTTCTTCAGGGTATCTCTGACCTTTCGTTATGCATTGCAATGCGGTGGGTTTCTGCGATCTTCTCTGCTCTAGTATATTCTGCGTGGCTCTTAGTAGGTCAGCAGCGGTGGCCTCGTCTCGTTAGGTTTAGTCAGTCTGCGCTTGACTAGGTTCGGTAAGGTCAGGTTATGTTAGGATATCGTTGACGTTTGTTATATACACTGGTATTTGGTGGCTTTCTGCGTTCTACTGTGATCAAATAAGTTATGCTTGGCCCTGGGGAGACCGGCAGTAGTGGTCGCGGCTAGTCACATTTAGTTATTCTACGTTTCGATAGGTTATGCTGGTCTGGGTTAGGATTGGGTAGGTTTGATTGTTCTGCTGTACACTGCGGTCCTATGGATTTCTTCGCTCTATTATGCTCTGCGTGAATCCGCGGATGACAGCAATGCTGGTCGCGTCACGTCATGTTCGCTAAGTCACGTTAGGCTATGTTGCGGTAGGTTAGTTTAGGGGGGGACAGCTTCTACTTTTGTGCTATACACTGCTATTCGTAGGATTCCTGCGCTCCGCTGTGCTCTACTATGTTAATCTTGGCTCTGGAAATGGCAGCAATGTTGGACTCGGCACGTTACGTTGAGTTAGGCTACGTTTGGTTAGTCTAGATTACGTCAGGTTAGATTAGAGTATCTTTGACTCTTGTGCTTTACATCGCAATGCGGCGGATTTCTGACCTCTACTATGGTCGAGTATATTCTGGTTGGCTCTGCGGTAGTCAGGAATTGCGATCAAGGCACGTTGGGTCGGGTTATGTTGCGTTTGGTTATGTTAGGTTTGGCTATGTTGGGCTAGGATAGCTACGGCTTTTGTGCTCTACACTGCTCCTCGGCGTATTCCTGCACTCCACTGTGATCTGATATGCTCAGCTTGGATATGGGAAAGACTGCAAAGGTGGTCTCAGCACCTTATCCTGAGTTAGGATACGTTTGGATGGTTTAGATTAGGCCAGATTAGGTTAGGTTTTCTATGTTTCTTTGATTTGCTCTGAAATGCTACCGATTTCTGTGATCTACTGTGATGTAGTATATTCTGCTTGTCTCTCGCGTGGTCAGCACTGGTGGTGTAGGGTGGTCAGGTGGAGTTTGGTTACGTTTGGTTATGTTACGTTCGGTTGGGTTAGGAGAGGATGGCTTTGACATTTTCGCTGTAAACTGTTATTCGGCGGATTTCTGCATTCTACAGTGCTCCAATGTGTTCAGCTTTGCGACGGGAGCGCCAGCAATAGTGATATCGGACGATATGCTGGGTTAGGATACGTTTTGTTAAGTTAGGTTAGGACATGTTTGGTCAGTATACCTCTGACCTTCGTGCTATACACATCCTTTTGGGTGGGTTTCCACTCTCGACATTGTTCTACTATGCTCTGCTCGTATCTTTCGATGCCAGCAATAGTGGGCTCGGCAAGCTAGGTTGAGTTACGTTACATTGTGTTAGGTTA
>NW_016950460.1:0-570 GCF_001483705.2 Eufriesea mexicana
TCTATATGTATGGATGTATGGATGGCTGGATGTATGAGTGGACGAATGTATGGATGGATGGATATATGGATGTATGTATGGATGTATGTATGGATGCATGTATGGATGTATGTATGGATGTATGTATGGATGTATGGACGGATGGATGTATGGACTTATGGATATGTGGATGTATGAATGTATGGACGAATGTACGGGTGTTTGGATGTATGGATGGATGGACGGATGTATGGATGTATGGATGTATGGATGTATGTATGAATGGATGTACGAATGTATGGATGTGCGAATGTAAGGATGTACGGATGTATGGATGTATCGATGTATATATGTATGGATGTATGGACGCATGGATGTATGGACGGCGGGCTGTATGGTTGGATGGATGAATGGAAGGATTGAGGAATGGATCGACGGATTGACGTATGTATGGATTTATGTATGTATATATGTATGGATGTGTGGATGGATGGAGGTATCGACCGATGGATGGGAGTACGGATGAAGGGATTTATGTATGTGTGGATGGATGGATGGGTGGATGAACGGATGCATGGATGGATGGATGGG
>NW_016950461.1:0-895 GCF_001483705.2 Eufriesea mexicana
CTAGGTTTGGATATGTTTGGTTAGGGTAGCCTTGTCTCGTCTGCTATACACTGCTATTCGTTCTGTATCTTTTAAATGCATTGCTCTACTAGCATCTGCTTGTCTCTGCGGTGGCCAGCAATAGGTGCCGTGGCACGGTTGGTTTAGCTATCTTACGCTTGTTTAGGTCAGGATTGGTTAGGTTCGGATAGCATAGCTTTGACTTTTGCGCTGTACACTGTCATTCGGTGCATTTCTGAGCTCTAATGTAATCTAACCCTCCCGGCTTTGCTCTGCGAATTCCAGAAATGGTTGCGGCGGCGCGCTATCTTTTGTTAGGTTACGTTTTGTTAGGTTAAGTTTGTCTGTGTTAGGTTAGGATATCTCTGACTTTCGCGCTAGAGGCTGCCATTCTATGGACCACTGCGGTCTACTTTCCCATAAAATGCCCAGCTTGGCTCGGGGAAGACCACCAAAGGAGGTCTCTGCTCGTTACGTTTAGTTATTCTACGTTTGGTTGCATTGGGTTAGATCAGGATAGGTTAGGGTATATTTGACTCTTGTGCTGTTCACTGCTATTCGTTCGATGTCCGTGTACAGCTTTGCCCTAACAGCATCTGCTTGTCTCTGGCGAGACCAGCAATATCGGTCGTGGCACGTTTGGTTGAGTTAGATTAAGCTGGGTTAGGTTAGGTTTGGTTATGTTTGGATTGGATAGCTTTGACTTCTGTCTTATACACGGCAATTCGGATGATTTCAGCTTTTTACATTGCTCTGCTGTACTGTGTTTAGCTCTCGCGAGGCCAACAATGGCGGTCGTGGCACGTTAGTTTGGGTTACGTTATGCCTGCTTCTGTCACGTTTTGATTGGTGAGGTTGGGGTTGCATTGACTTTTGCGCTATACACTGCTATTCT
>NW_016950462.1:0-642 GCF_001483705.2 Eufriesea mexicana
AGAATAAGTCTATTCAAAATCTATAAGCTGTCATAGCTTGGTGATTAAATCGCATAACGCCTTTAATCCAATGGCGAGTACAGCCATCTACATGTCAGAGAATAGGTCTATTCAAAATCTATAACCTGTTATAGCTTGGTGAATAGATCGCCTATCGCCTCCAATCCAATGGCAAGTACAGCCATCTTCTTGCCAGAGAATATGTCTATTCAAAATCTGTAATCTGCTATAGCTTGGTAAATAGATCGCCTACCGCCTTCAATCCAATGGCAACTACAAACATCTACTAACTAGAAAATAGGTCTCTCCAAGATGTATAATCTGTTATAGCTTGGTGAATAGATCGCCTATCGCCTCCAATCCAATGGCAAGTACAGCCATCTTCTTGCCAGAGAATATGTCTATTCAAAATCTGTAATCTGCTATAGCTTGGTAAATAGATCGCCTACCGCCTTCAATCCAATGGCAACTACAAACATCTACTAACTAGAAAATAGGTCTCTCCAAGATGTATAATCTGTTATAGCTTGGTGAATACATAGCCTAACGCCATCAATCCAATGGCATGTACATCAATCTACTTGCCAGAGAATCGGTCTATACAAAATATATAATCTGTTATAGCTTCGTGAATATGTCGCC
>NW_016950462.1:791-1093 GCF_001483705.2 Eufriesea mexicana
CCTGTTATAGCTTTTTGAATAGATCGCCTAACGCCTTCAATCCAATGGCAAGTGCAGCCATCTCCCTTCCAGGGAATAGGTCAATTCAAAATCGATAACATGTTATAGAATGGAGAGTAGATCGCCTAACGCCTTCAAACCAATCGCAAGTACAGCCATCCACTTGCCAGAGAATAGGTCTACTCAAAATCTATATCCTGATATAGCTTGGTGAATAGATCGCCGTACGCCTTCAATCTAATGGCAAGTACAGCCATCTACTTGGCTGACAATAGGTCTATTCAAAGTCTATTATCTGTTAT
>NW_016950463.1:0-548 GCF_001483705.2 Eufriesea mexicana
TTACACGTGTCGGATATGGTAATGATCGGAAACTGATATACAGGAAATGAAAAGGATTATAGCATAACAATTGTATATACTTTTCAATGATTTCAGTTGAGAATGATTCTTTTAGATAAATTCTACGTTGTTGCGATACGGTTTTGCTAATTACACGTGTCGGATATGGTAATGATCGGAAACTGATATAAACGTGTCGGATATGGTAATGATCGGAAACTGATATAAACGAAATGAAAAGGATTATAGCGTAACAATTGTATATAATTTTCAATGATTTTTGTTGAGAATGATTGGTATAAATAATAGAAATTTTGGTTGATTATCCATAAATATAATTAACACTAGGTTTAGGGATGCTATCTGTATACCTATTTTTACTGACACCTGTCAAATTTATAGGTAAAGGAAACCACGTGTCTTTTCTTTTTTTGACGATCTGTTTAATTTGAAAATAATTACAGTATTAATAATCTCGATATAAATTAACTAAATCTGTTACTGTCGTATAATTGGAGCAACCCATCCGTCAAATTGACGGGTTTCGT
>NW_016950464.1:0-596 GCF_001483705.2 Eufriesea mexicana
TGCAATGGCTATAGCATGCCATTGTAACCTTTCCTCCTCATTTATGCAAGATAATTAGCTCAAATGGATATTAGTTGATAATGTCAATAAAATTGAATTTTCCGGTTAGATTTTATAGCATTGCAATGGCTCCAGCATGCCAATGGGATCTTCACTGCTAATTTATGCAAGAAAACTAGCGCACACGATATTAGTTGAAGATGTCAATAAAATTGAATTTTCCCTTCAGATTCTATAGCATTGCAATGGCTATAGCATGCCAATAGAATCTTTCCTCCTTATTTATTCAAGAAAATTAGTTCTCCACGATATAAGTCGAAATTGTCGATAAAATTGAATTTTCCAGTCAGATTCTACAGAATTTCAATGGCTATATCATGCCGATACAGTCTCTCCTCCTTATTTATGCAAGAAAATTAGCTCACCACAGAAAATTAGTTCTCCACGATATAAATCGAGATTGTCAATAAAATTGAATTTTCCAGTCAGATTCTACAGAATTTCAATGGCTATATCATGCCGATACAGTCTCTCCTCCTTATTTATGCAAGAAAATTAGCTCACCACTATATTAGCCAAAATGTCAATAAAATTGA
>NW_016950465.1:0-766 GCF_001483705.2 Eufriesea mexicana
TTTATGCAAGAAAGTAAACTCACAGCGATATTAGACGAAAATGTCAATAAAATTGAATTTTCCAGCCATATTCAATAGCATTGCTGTGGCTACATCCCGCCAATAGAATCTTTCTTTCCTATTTATGCGAGAAAGTTAGCTCACCACGATATTAGTCGAAACTGTCAATAAAGTTGAACTTTGCAGCCAGATTCCAGAGCATTGGAGTGCCTATAGCACGCCAAGAGAATCTTTCCTCCTTATTTATGCAAGATAGTTAGCTCTCCACGATATTTGTCAAAAATGTCAGTTCCAGCTAGACTCTACTGCATTGCAATAGCTATAGCGCTCCAGAAGGATCTTTCCTCCTTACTTAGGGAAGGAAGTTAGCCCACCGCGATATTAGCAGAAAATGACAATGAAATTGAATTTTCCAGCAAGGTTCTATAGCATTGCAATGGTAATTGCTTGCCAATATAATCTTTCCTCCTTGTTTATGCAAGAAAGTTGGCTCACTGCGATATTAGTCGAAAATGTCAATAAAATTGAATTTTCCAGCCATATTCCGCAGCATTGCATTGGCAAGAGCACTACGAACGTATCTTTCCTTCTTACCTATGCATGGAAGTCAGCTCACCACGATAATAGTCGAAAATGATAATAAAATTGAATTTTCCAGGCAGATTCTGCAGCATTGCAATGGCTATACAACTCCGATCGGATATTTCCTCCTTACCTATGCAAGGAAGTTAGCTCACCACGAAATTAGTTGAAAATGTCAATAAAA
>NW_016950466.1:0-1292 GCF_001483705.2 Eufriesea mexicana
ACAGCAGTAAAATCGAATATTAAGGTAAACTAAGTAGAAATAAGGAACAAGGAACCTCTAGGCTAGACAATTCTAACAGACGAGCTTCAGAATTTCTTTTCCCATCGTTGTCAAATTCACAAAGATGCATTATCTGACCCAAAGCCTTCAGATTCCACTATCTGATCCCCAAAATAACGTGATCCACAGCAGTAAAATCGAATATTAAGGTAAACTAAGTAGAAATAAGGAACAAGGAACCTCTAGGCAAGACAATTCTAACAGATGAGCTTCAGAATTTCTTTTCCCATCGTTGTCAAATTCACAAAGATGCATTATCTGACCAAAAGCCTTCAAATTCCACTATCTGATCCCCAAAATAACGTGATCCATAACAGTAAACTCGAACAAGTAGAAACAAGGAGCAAGAAGCTCCAAACATGCCAATACCGTTTACCCTAGAGTCCTAACAGACGAGCTTCAGATTTCCTCTTCCCATCGTTGTCAAATTCACAAAGATGCATCACCTAATCTCAAATCTTTAAATTCCTCTGTCTCATGTCCAAAATAACATGATCCACAACGGTAAAATCGAATATTAAGACTGTTGTCTAATACAGTGGATAGGTTATGTTTCACTGGGATGTCTCACAGTCAGAGTAACTATACATGCTCTCTTTGCAATAGCTTAGAAGAAAGTGATTTCCATCGTTATCTTTTATTTAAATACCCCCAAAAAATGCCAGATGTTGCTAGAAGCGCCTAGCAACATGCAGCGTGAGATTAGACCTCTTCAACAAAGACAAACCAAGTAGAAACAAGGAACAAAAAGCTCCAAGTGACCCTAGCATCTTTCTAATCCATGACGATCCCATTCAGCCTAGAGTTCTAACTGACGAGCTTCAGAATTCTTCTTCACCTGTCAGCCGAGTCGCATGACGGAAAATAACGTTTCGGAAACTAGACTGCCAGGCCATTTACCGTCCATCCCGTCGTTATTGTCGCTGTCATGCCCCGAAGAGGATGCTCGATAAAGCACGCGCAAATATCCGGCAGACAAACTGCAGTTCGTTGTAACGCGGCTAATTCGACCACGCATCGAGGACCACTCGTTTATCGTTCGACACGTAGAAACGTGGGATCCTCTGCGCAGCTGGAGGTGCCATGGGGTGCCACGAGGTGCAGAGTTCCGGTCGCGGAACGCGCTAGTCGTGTTCCATTGGGACCATCGCCCTGTCCCAGCGCCTGGATGCGAACGAAAAGCTGTCTGGTCGATGGTACAGGGGGTTGTTGTTCCTATGGCCACTGTCGTA
>NW_016950467.1:0-2150 GCF_001483705.2 Eufriesea mexicana
AAATCCACAGAATAGCAGTGTACAGCACAAAAGCCAAAGGCATCTTGCCCAAACATGGAATAACCCACCCTAATAGAACGTAAGCTCACCCAACATAACGTGGCAAGACCACTATCGCTGCCATTTCAAGAGACAAGCTGATAATGTTACACCACAGTAGGGCGCAGAAATCCACCTAATAGCATTCTATAGCACTAAAGTGGAAGCAATCCGCTCCTAACCTAGCCAAACGTGCCATAACGAAACGTAACATAACGCAACCAAACGTGCCGCGACCGCAACTGCTGGCCTCTGCAGAGCCAAGCAGAACTGACTGGTGGAGAGTAGAACGCAGAAATCGATAGAATCGCTGCGTATATCGGAAACGTCAAAGCTACTCATACCTATTCCAAACAATCAGGAAATAACATATCAATGCCTAGATCAACCTATCGAGCATAGACCGTTATCGCTACCCCCGCCCCCCTCCCACGACGCAGGCAGGACACACTAGGCCACAGTAGAGTGCAGAAATCCAACGAAAAGCAGTGTACAGCGCAAAAGGTATTGCTATCATAGCCAACTTAGCCTATCACGGCCTAACCGAACGCAACTTGTCCCAGCGTAACGTGCCGAGGCCACAATTGCCGACCTTCCCAGGGCCAAGCCTGAAATATTAGAGGACTGCATGGTGCAGAAATCCAACTAATAGCAGGCTTTAGCAGTAAAGTCAAAGCAATCCTCTCCTAGCCTAATCAATCCTAACATAACCGAACGTAACACAACGGAGGCTAACGTGCCGCTGCCGCTATTACTGTCCTCCGCAGAGTCCAGCCGCTTATGGTAGAGCAATGTAGGGCGCTGAAGTACGCCGAATAGCAGTGCGTGGCGTAAAGGTGAAAGATATCCCATCATAACCTATTCTAACGTAATATAGCCAAACGTAACATAAATTTACCTAAGCTGCCGAGAACAATATTGCAGGCTGCCCCAGAGCCAAGCTGAACGTGTTAGAGCAGGATACAGCACAGAAATCAAGCTAACAGCAGTGCTAAGCACAAAAGTCAGAGCTAGCCTCTCCTAACGTAGACAATCGTAACATACCCAAATGTAACCTAGCTTATACTAACGTGCCGCGACTGCTACAGCTGACCTCACCAGAGACAAGCGGAACACACTATAGGAGAGAAGAGCGCAGAAATCTACAGAGTCGCCTGGTACATCAGAAAAGTCAAAGCATTACGCGACGGGCCCAAACAAACCTAACCTAACAAAACGAAATCTAACACGTCATAACGTGCGGCGACCACTATTACTAGCCTCCCCAGAGACATGCAGAGGATAGTACAGTGATGTAGAGCGAGGTGATCCACCGAAAAGTGGTGTATAGCACAAAAGGCAACCCTATCCTGGCGTAACCAGTCCAAACGCAATATTATCAAACGTAACATATCATAGCCTGTCGTGCCGGGACCACTATGGTTAGCTTTCCTAGAAACAAACAGAATGCACTAGAGCACAGCAGAGCACAGGAATCCACCGAATAGGAGTCCATAGCACAAAAGTCGAACCAATCCTGCCTTAACCTATTCAAGTGTAATAAAACCAAACGTAACCTAACTTAACATAACGTGCCGGGACAACTACTGCCAGGACCCTCAGAGACAAGCAGTACACACTAAGGCACTGTAGAGCGCAGTAAGGCAACAAATAGCAGCGTAGAGCACAAATGCCGAAGTTACCCTAACCTTACCTGGCCGAGCCTAACACAACCAAACGTAATCTGTCTAAACCCAACGTAACGCGAAGAGTATTGCTGGCCTCCACCGACTCAAGCGGAGTATATTAGAGGACAGTAGAGCGCAGAAATCGGTAGGATCTCAGTGTGTAGCAGAAAAGTCTCAGCTACTCCAACCAAACTTTTCCTAAGGAAACCCTAACTCACGCAACCATACACAACCACACGTGGCACGAAGACAATTGCCGGCGTCACGGGACACGAGCAGAGTAGAGCAGAACAATGTAGGCCGCAAGAATCGGGCGAATAGCAGCGTACAGCGCAAAAGGCAAAGCTATCCAAATCCAAACCTAACCGAACCTAAAAGTAACACACGTAATACGTCTCAACCTAGCGCGCCGCGACCACAATTCCTGGCGTCCACAGAGACAAG
>NW_016950468.1:0-2492 GCF_001483705.2 Eufriesea mexicana
ACGTGCCGCGGCCACTATTTCTGGCCTTCCCAGAGTAATGCAGGGCATATTAGAGCACAGCAGGAGGCAGGAATCCACGGAAGAACGGGGCATTACACTAAAGTCACTACCATGCTAACCAAACTTAGACCAACCTAACCCAATCGAACGTAGCCTAACACAACGTAAAGTGCCACGACGGCCATTGCTGTCCTCCCAAGAGTCGAGAAGTGTATAGTAGAACAATGTAGAGCGAAGAAATCCACCGAAAGGCAGTGTATAACGCAAAAGTCAAAGTTATCCTATGCTAACCAAACCAAACGTAACAAAAGCGAATATAACATAACCCAAACTAAAGTGCCTACAGCACTATTGCTCACTTCCCCAGAGCCCAGCAGAATAAACTAGAGTACCGTAGAGCGCAGATATCGGCCGCACGCAAGTGCAAAGCAGAGAAAAAGAGGGCAACCTACCCTAACCTGACCTAACATAGACATACCCAACGTAACCGATCCCAACCTAACGTGCCCAGCCCAGTACAGCTGGCCAGCCCGTTGCCACGCCCAGCATATTAGAGGAGAGTTGAGCGTTGAGGCCCATATAATGGCAGTGTGTAGAACGAAAGTCAAAGGTATCCCAACCTAACCGAAACATACCTGACCTAACCAAACGTGGCCTAACACTACCTAACGCGCCGCCGCCTCCACTTCACGACTTCCCAGAGCGAGAATGGATACGTTAGACCATGGCAGAGCGCAGGATTCTACCGAATACTAGTGCACAGCACAAAAGCCATAGCTACCCTGTCCTAACCTAACCAAACATAACACTACCAAACGTAACCTAACCCAACCTAGCATATCAAGACCGATAATATTGTCCTACCCCGGGAAGAGAAGGCTACACTGGAACACAGTGCAGCGCAGAAATCCGCCGCACTGACGTGTAAAGCACAACAGTTTAAGATATCCTAACTTCATCAGACATAACCTAACTTAACCACACGTAGCATAACTCAACCTACCGTGCCGGGACCAGTATTGCTAGGCACGCCAGCGTCAAGTGGAGCATATTAGAGGACAGTAGAGCGCTGAAATCCACCGGCTAGCAGTGTATAGTACAAAAGTCTAAACTGTTCTGTCCTCACCTGACCAAACGTAACATAAACCAACCTAACGTGCCGAGAGCACTATTACCGTCCTCCCCAGAGCCAGGCAGAGCATATTAGAGGAGAGTAGAGCGCAGAGGTCCATAGAATGGCAGTGTAAAGCACAAAAGACGAAGAAAACCTTACCTAACCAGAATAACCTGATCTAGACGTACGTAACATATCCCAACCTAACGTTCCGCGGCCTAAATTTCTGTCATTTCCCGATCAAAGCAGGGAGCATTATTTCGCAGTAAAGAGCAGAAGTCCGCCAAATAGCAGTGTATAGCACAAAAGTAAAGGATATCCTGTACTAACCTAACAAAGCGTAACATAGGCGGCCGTTACGAAACCGAATCGGACGTGCCACGACTGCTATTGCTGGCCACTCGAGAGCTGAGCAGAGTACTTCAGAGCAACGTGGAACGCTGAAATCTTCCGAATAGCAGTGCATAACGCAAAAGTCAAAGCTACCCCAACCAAGCATGACCAAACATAACCTAACCAAGCTTAGCATAACTCACCCTAACGCCCGAGGGCGCTGTTCCTAGCGTCCACATAGACAAGCAGGGTGTGATAGCGCACAGAGGAGCGCAGAAATCAAAGGAAAAGCAGTGTGTAGCACAAAAGTCAAAGCCATCCTAGCCTAACACAGCGTAACCTAGCCTAGCCAAATGTAATGAAACGCAACCTAACGTGCGGCGACGGATACTGCTGCCCTCCCGAGAGCCGAGCAGGGTATAGTAGAGCAATGTAGAGCGCAGGAATCCACCGAAATGCAGTGTACACCGAGTAAGTGACAGCTATCCAAAAATGACCAAGACTAACAAAGCCTAACCAAAAGTAGCCTAACTCAAGCTCTCGCGCCGATACCATTATTACTGGGCCCCCATACACGAGCAGAGTAATGTACAGAAACGTAGGGAGCAGAAATCAAGCGTTTTGCAGTGTATAGCGCAAAACACAAAGCAACACTATACTAGCCTAACCAAACGTAACGTAACAGAACGTAGCCTAACTAAATATGACGTGCCTAGACTAGAATTGATGGCCTCCCCGGAGCCAAGCAGAGCGTATCAGGGCAATGTAGAGCGCTGAAAACCTCCGAATAGCAGTGTTCAGCGCAAAAGTGGTAGCAACGCTTCCTGACGTAGCCAACCGTAATACTACCAAACGGAGCTTAGCACATACTATAGAACCGCGACCGCGATTGTAGGAGCCCAACCCAGACTAACTTAACGTAGCCAAACTGAACCTTGCTCTACATAGTGGCCCGCGACCACTATTACTGGCCACACCAGGCTCGATCGGAGTAGAGTAGAACAACGTATAGTGTAGAAAACCTCCGAATAGCAGTGTATAGCAC
>NW_016950469.1:0-1894 GCF_001483705.2 Eufriesea mexicana
GATATCTGACCACGATATTAGTCGAAAAATGTCAATAAAATTGGACTTTCCAGTCAGATTCTACAGCATTAAAATTGCTATAGCACGCCAATTCCATCATTCCTACCTATTTATGAAAGAAAGTCATCTCACCACGATATATGCTATAGCACGCCAATTCCATCATTCCTACCTATTTATGAAAGAAAGTTATCTCACCACGATATAAGTAAAAAATGTCAATAAACTTGAAGTTTCCAGCCAGATTCTGCAGCACTGCAATGGCTACAGCAGACCAAAAGTATCTTTCCTCCTTACTTATGCGAGAAAGTTAACTCACCACGGTATTAGTAGAAACTATCAGTAAAATTGAATTTTCAAACGAGATCCTGCAGCAATGCAATGGCTATAGCACGCCAATAGAACCTTTCCTCCTTATTTATGCAAAAAAGTTAGCTCATCACGATATTAGTCGAAAATGTCAATAAAGCTGAATTTTCCAGCCATATTCTATAGCATTGCAATTGCTATAGCACGCCAATGGAATCTTTACTCCTTATTTATGCAAGACAGTTATCTCACCGCGATATTAGTCGAAAATAACAATAAAATTGAACTTTCCAGGCAGATTCTGTAGCATTGCAATGGCTGTAGCACTCCAATAGAAGCATTCCTCCTTATTTACCCAAGAAAACTAGCACACCACGATATTAGTCGAAAATGTCAATAAAATTGAATTTTCCAGGCAGATTCTAGAGCATTGCTACGGCCATAGCACGCCAATAGAGTCTTTCCTTCTCATTTTTGCAAGAAAGTTAATTCACCACTATATTAGTCGAAAATGTCGATAAAATTGAATTTTCCAGCCGGATTATATAGCTCTGCAATGGCTATATCACGCCAATAGAATCGTACCTCATTATTTATGCAAGAAAATTAGCTCGCCACGATATTAGTTGAAAATGTGAACAGAATTGGATTTTCCAGCCAGATTATAAAGCATTGCATTTGCTATTGTACGCCAATATTATTCTTTCTCCTTACGTATGCAAAGGAGTTAGCTCACCATGATATATGTCGAAAATTTTAATAAAATTGAATTTTCCAGGCAGATTCTACTGCATTGCAAGGGCTATGGCACTCCAGATGGATCTATCCTCCTTATTTATGCAGGAAAGTTAGCTCACCACGATATTAGTGGAAAACGTTAATAAGTTCGAATTTACCAACCACTATCTATACCATCGCAATGGCTATATCACGCGAATAGAATCTTTGCTCCTTATTTGTGCAGGAAAATTAGCTCACCACAATATTAGTCGAAAATGTCAATGAAATTGAATTTTCCTGCCAGATACTGTAGCAATGCAATGGCAATAGCACGGCAATAGAAGCTTTCCTCGATATTTATGCAAGAAGGTTAGCTCACCACGATATTAGTCGAAAAATGTCAATAAAGTTGGACATTCCAGACAGATTCTACAGCATTGAAATGGCTATAGCACGCCAATTGCATCATTACTCCTTATTTATTAAAGAAAGACATCTCACAACGATATAAGTCAAAAATGTCAATGAAATTGAATTTTCCAGCCAGATTCTGCAGCATTGGAATTGCTATAGCACACTAAATGTATCTTTCCTCATTACTTATGCAAGGAAGTCAGCTCACCACGATATTAGTCGAAAGTGTCAATATAATTGTATTTTCCAAGAAGATTCCATAGCATTGCAATGCCTATAGCACGCCAATAAAATCTGTCCCCCTTAATTATGCGAGAAAGTTAACTCACCACGGTATTAGTAAAAAACATGAGTAAAATTGAGTTTTCCAGCACGATTACAGAGCATTGCAGTGGTTGTAGCACGCCAATAGAATCTTTCCTCCTTATTTATGCAAGAAAGTTAGCTCACC
>NW_016950470.1:0-2787 GCF_001483705.2 Eufriesea mexicana
CTGGCCTACCCACAGCAAAGCCGATTGTAGTAGAGCGCAGTGGATCACAAAGGTCCGCCGAAAGGCTGTGTATGGCACGGAAGTCAAAGTAACATGTCCTAACATAGCCACACGTGACACATCCATACGCAACCTAGCTCAACATAACATGACGAGACCACCGTTGCTGGCCTCCACAGAGCCAGGCAGAGCATATTAGGCGCGAGCAGAGCGAAGAAATGCAGAGAATCGCAGTGAATAACGGAAAAGTCGAAGCTATCCAAGCCTGACCCTAGCTAACTTAACCGAATGTGACAAAGCCATAGTCTACATAACGTGCCGCGACAAACATTGCTGGCCCCCCAGTGCCAAACAGATTAGAATAGAGCACAGTAGGGGGCAGGAAACCACCGAAAAAATGTGTACGGCTCGAAAGTCGAAGCTACCCTAACAAAACTAAACAAAACCGAGCCTACCCGAGCGTGACCTAACTCAACCTAACGTGCCGAAACCGCCATTGCTGGCCTCCACGGAGCCAAGCAGATCATATCAGAGCCCCGTACAGTTCTGAAGTACGCGGAATATCTTCATTGAGCGCAAAAGTCAGTGCTACCCTCTCCTACCATAAATAAGTTAACGTAACCAGACGTAGCCTGAGTCGAGCTAACGCGCCGGGACCGTTATTACTGGCCAACCCAGAGTCGAGCGTAGAATAGTAGAGCACCGTAGAACTCAGAAATGCACATAATAACAGTCTATGGCAAGAAAGTCGAAGCCGTCCAAACCTAACCCAAACCAACGTATACGAACCAAACGTAGCATAACTCAACCGAACGCGCCGAGACCACTACTGCTGGCCTCCCCAATGTCAGGCAGAGCGTATTAGAGCAATATATAGCGCAGTAGTCCACCGAATAGCAGTATACAGCACTAAAGCCAAAGCTATCCTCTCTTACAGTGAACAAACGTAACATAACAAATCGTAGCCCAAATAAACTAACGTGCCGGGACCACTATTACTGGCATTCCGAGAGTCGAGCAGTGTATAGCAGAGGAATGTATAGAGTAGAAAACAGCAGAATAGCAGTGTGTAGCACAAAATTCCAGGTTTCCCACTCTTAACCCATCTAATCGTGATATAACCAAACGTAACCTGACTTAAACGAACGTGCCGAGTCCATAACTCCTGGATTCTCCAGCGCCAAGCGGAAACCACTAGAGCACAGTAGAGCGCAGGAAACCACCGTATAGCGGTGTGTACCACGAAAGTCGAAGATATGCAGACCTAACCCAATCTAACATAACATAACCAAACGTAGAATAACTCAAACTAACGAGCCGAGTCCGCTACTGCTGTCCTCCTCAGAGACAAGCGGAGCATCTTAGAGCACGGTAGAGTGCAGAAATGCGCGGAATAGCAGTGTGTTGAGCAAAAGTCAGTGCTATACTGTCCGACCTCATCCAAACCTAACATAAACAGACGTAGCCTAACTGAAACTGACGTGGCGATGCCACAGTTACTGTCCTCCCCAGAGTCGAGCAGCGAACAGTAGAACACAGTAGAACTCAGAAATGCATCGAATAGCAGTGTACAGCACAAAAGTCAAAGTTAACCTCTTCGAACCTAACAAAACGTAACATAACCAAACGCAGGATAATCGAACCCGAAGTGCCTAGACCACCATTGCTGGCCTCCTCATCGCCAAGCAAAACATATTACAGAAGACTAGAGGTCAGAAGTCCATGGAATAGCAGCGTACAGCACAAAAGTCGAAAATACACCGTCCTAACGTGACCACACCTAACATAATGAGACGTAACATATTTGAAAATAACGTGACGGGAACACTATTCCTGGCCTCCCTTGAGTCGAACTGAGTATAGTAGAGAACTGTAGAGTGTAGAAATTGACGGAATAACAGTGTATACCGCGAAGGTCGAAGCTATCCACACCTAACCCCAACTAACATATTCTAGCCAAACGTATCCTATCTCAATCTAGCGCGCCGAAACCACCATTGCTGGCCTGCCCAGAGCCAAGCAGAGTATGTTATAGGACAGTAGAGCGAAGAAGTCCACCTAAAGGCAGTGTATAGGACAAAAGTCAAAGATATCCCATCCTAACCTAACCAAAAGTGACATAACTTAACGTAACCTAACTCAGCCTAACGCGGAGGGGCCACAATTACTGTCGTCCCCAGAGTAAAGCAGAGAGCATTCAATCACTGCACAGCTCAGAAATCCACCGAATAATAGCAGTGTATAGCACAAAAGTCGGAGCTACACTAACCGTACTTGTCATAACCTAACATAGCCAAACGTAACTTATGTTAACCTAACGTGTCGAGACGACAATTGCTGGCCTCTGCAGAGCCAAGCAGAGCATACTAGAGCAATGCAGAGCGCAGGAACACGCCGAATTACAGTTTACATTGCAAAAGTAGAAGCTATCATCTGCTAATCTATCCACGCCTAACGTAACCAGCCGTAACCTAACTCATCCTATCGCGGCGCGACCTCTATTGCTGCCCTCCCTAGAGCATGCAGAACACATTTGACGAGAGTGGAGGGCAGAAACCGATAAAGCTGCAGCGTATGGCACAAGAGACCAAGCTATCCAAACCTAACCCAAACAAACGTAACCCAACTAAACGTAGCCTAACCAGAGATAACGTGCCACGGCCACTATTGTTGGCCTCCCAGATCCGAGAAGGAGATATTAGAGCACAGCAGTGCGCCGAAATGCACCGAATATCAGTGTACAGAGCAAAAGTCAAAGCTATCATATCCTATCGTTACCAAATATAA
>NW_016950471.1:0-563 GCF_001483705.2 Eufriesea mexicana
TGCAGTGGATATAGCACGCCAGTAGTATCTTTCCCCCATATATATGCAAGAAAGTTAGGTCACAACGATATTAGTCGAAAATTTCAATAAAATTGAATTTTCCAGCCAGATTCTATAGCATGGCAATGACTATAGCTCGCATGATGTTAGGCGAAAATGTCAAGAAAATTGAATTTTCCAACCAGATTCTAGAGCAGTGAAATGGCCATTGCGCGCCAATAGAATGTTTCATTCTTATGTATGCAATACAGTTATTTCACCACGATATTAGTCGAAAATGTCAATAAAATTGAATTTTCCAACCAGATTCTAGACCTGCGAAATGGCTATAGCACGCCAATATTATCTTTCCTCCTTATTTATGCACGAAAGTTACCCCACGACGATGTTAGTCGAAAATGTCAATAAAATTGAATTTTCCAACCAGATTCTATAACATCGCAATGACTATAGCAGAGGCTATAGCACTCCAATAGTATCATTCCTAATTATTTATGTGGGAAAGGTTGCTCATCAAGATATCAGCCCTAAATGTATATTAAATCGAGTTTTCCAACCAGATT
>NW_016950472.1:0-206 GCF_001483705.2 Eufriesea mexicana
GTAGAGCGAAGGAGTCCATAGAGTCGCAGTGTATAGCGGAAAAGTCGATGATATCCAAACATAGACAGAGATTGCGCAATATAATCAACGTATCCCATCTCAACCTGTCGTGTAGAGGCAACTATTACTGTCCTCCTCAGAGAAAAGCAGAGCATACTAGAGCACAGCAGAGCGCAGAAGTCAACCGAATAGCAGCGTACACCTCA
>NW_016950473.1:0-2007 GCF_001483705.2 Eufriesea mexicana
GGATGGCTTTGACTTTTGCGTTATGCACTGCTATTGGGTAGATTTCTGGGCTCTACAGCCCTCAAATATTTTCTGCATACCTCTGGGGAGGCCAGCAATGCAGGTCTCGTCTCGTCAGGTTACTTATTCTACGTTGGGTTAGGTTAGCTTGGTCAGGTTAGGATAGGATGTTTTTGGCTTCTGCGCTCTTCACTGCTGCGCGGTGGATTTCCACGCTCTACGTTGCTCTACTATCCTCTGCTCAACCCTGGGGAGGCCACTAAAGGCGGTATCTGCCTGTTACGTTGTGTTATTCTACGTTTGGTTTCGTTACATCAGTCTGGGTTGGGTTTGGGTAGACGCGATTTTCGTGGTGTGAACTGATATTCGATGGATTTGTACGATGTGCTGTGCTCTACTATATTCTGCTCGGCTCTGGGGAGGCCAGCAATCGTGTTCGCGGCACGTTGGGTTGTGTCAGGTTACGTTTGGCTATGTTACGGTTGGCTAGGTTAGGAGCTGATAGCTTTGAATAATGAGCTATACACTGCTATTCGGTTGACCTCAGTGCTCTACAGCGCTATAGCATATTTTGATTTGCTCCAGGGAGGTCAGGAATACTGGTCGTTGCGCGGTAGGTTGTGTTATGCTGCGTTTGCTTATATTGCGATTGGAAAGGTTAGGACAGCATAGTTTTTTCTTTTGTGCTGTACACCGCTGATCGGTGGATTACCACGCTCCACATAGTTCTACAATACTCTGCTCTTCCCTGGAGAGACCAGCAACAGTGGTCGTGGCACGATAGGTCTTGTTAGGCTAAGCTAGGTAAAGTCACAATTTGTTAGGTAAGGAAGTTGTAGCTTTGACTTTTGTCCTATAGACCAATGCCCCGTGTGCTTGTGCATCATACGCAGCTCTACAATACTCTGTTCGTCTTGGGGGAGGCCAGTAATTGTGGTCTCCGCGCGTTAGGTTGTGTTGTGCTACGTTTGGTTATGTCATGTTAGCTCCTCTTAGGTTTGGATAGCTTTGCCTTTCACGGTATGAACTAACCATCGGTGTATTTCTGCGCTCTACTGAGCTCTAGTATGTTCTGCTTGGCTCTGGAGATACAGATAATTGCGGTCTCGGCGCGTTATGTTTAGATATGCAATGTTCGGGCATGTCACGTTTGAATTTGTTAGCATAGGTGAGCTTCGACAATTGTGCTATACACTGCGATTCTATGGACGTCTGCGCTCTACTCTCCCAAAAAATGTTCTGCTTGTCTCTGCGAAGGGCAGCAATAATGGTCTCCGCACGTTACGAATAGTTAGGTTGCGTTTGGTTACGTCACGTTTGGTTAGGTTAGAACAGGGTCGCAATGACTTTTGTGCTATACACTGCTATACGGTAGACCTCTGCGCTTTACTGTGCTGTAATATGTTTTGATTGGCCCTGGGGTGGCCTGCAATAGTGGTCTGTGAACGCTATGTTGAGTTCGGCTACGCTTGGTTAGGTTACGTGAGGCTAAGCTTGGTTGGAATTGCTATGACTTTTGAGCTATACACGGCAATTCGGTCTATACCTGTGCTCTGCGTTGCTATACTAGCGTCTGCTTGCCTCTGTGGAGGCCAGCAATAGTGGTCCTGGCACCCTTGGTTGGGTAAGGTTTCTTATCGGTAGGTAAGATTAGGATGAGTTTGGTCAGAATGGCCTTGACTTTTGTGCTATACACTGCCATTCTATGAACATCTGCACTCTACTGTCCCCTAATATGCCCCGCTTGGCGATGTGGAGTCCAGCAATAGTTGGCTAGGCACGTTAGGCTCGGCTTGGTCACGCTTAGTTAGGTTAGGCTAGCTCAGGTTAATTTAGCATATCTCTTACTTTTCTTCTATAAAATCCAATGCGGCGGATTTCTGCACTCCAATGTGCTCCAATATATTCTACTTGGTACTGGGGTGGTCAGCGATAGAGGAGTAGGCACGTTAATTTAAGTAAGTTTCCGTTCGGTTATGTTACGTTTGGTTGGGCTAGGACAGGATT
>NW_016950473.1:2310-2930 GCF_001483705.2 Eufriesea mexicana
TCATGAAACGTTTGGTTTTGTTTGGAGAGAGTATATTTGACTTTTGCGTTGTACTCCGCTATTCGACGGATTTCTGCGCTCCACTGTGAACAGATATGTTCTGCTTGGTTCTGGGAAAGGGCAGCTATAGTGGTCTCGGCACCTTATGCTGTATTAGGCTACGTTTAGGTGGGTCCGGTTAGATGATGCTTGATGTGGTTATCTTTGACTTTTGTGCTTTGCACTGCAACTCCGGGGATTTCTGTGATCTGCAGTGCTGTGGTATCTGCTGCTCGGCTCTGTGGAGGTCAAGAAATGTGATGTAGGGTGGTTAGGTGCGGCTCGGCTACGATTGATTATGCTCCGTTGCGTTAGGTTAGGCTAGGACAGCTGTGACTTTCGTGCCATACCTGCTATCCGGTGGATTTCTGCGCTCTTCTGTGCTCTTGTATATTCTACTTGCCTCCAGGCAGTCCATCGATAGTGGTCTCGGCACTTCAGGCTATGTTTGGCGACGTGTGGATAGGTTATGTTAGGACGGAGTTGCCTTTTGTGCTAAGATCGCTGCTCTTCCAAGTACTTCTACGCTCTACATTGCTGTACTATAATCTGCTGGACTCTGGGGATGCCACGAGCAGTGT
>NW_016950474.1:0-621 GCF_001483705.2 Eufriesea mexicana
TAGAATCAGTCTGGATAATTCAATTTTATTGACATTTTCGAGTAATATCGTGGTGAGCTGACTGTATTGCACAAATAAGGCGGAAAGGTTCCATTATCGTGCCATACCCATTGCAGTGCTATAGAATCTGGCTGGAAAATTCAACATTATTAACATTTTCGACTAATATAATGGTGAGCTGACTTTCGTGCATAAATATGGAGGAAAGATTCTATTGCCGTGCTATAGCCATTGCATTGCTATAGGATCTCGTTGGAAAATTCAATTTTACTGACATTTTGGACTAATATCGTGGTGAGCTAATTTTCTTCCATAAATAAGGGGGAAAAATGCTATTGGCGTGCTATAGGCATTGCAATGCTATAGAATCGGGCTGGATAATTCAATTTTATTGACATTTTCGAGTAATATCGTGGTGAGCTGACTTTCCTCATCTTTAGGAGGAAAGGTTCTATTGGCGTGCTATAGCCATTGCAATGCCATAAAATCAGGCTGGAAAATTCATTTTTATTGACATTTTCGAATTATATCGCGGTGTGCTGACTGTCTTGCATAAACAAGGAGGAAAGATTCCATTAGCGTGCTATAGCCATTGCAATGCTATAGAATCTGGCTGGAAAA
>NW_016950475.1:0-550 GCF_001483705.2 Eufriesea mexicana
TAACTCAAAAGAACGTGCCGCGACCACTACTGCTGGCCTCACCAGAGCCAAGCTGAAAACTCTTGAGCTTTCAGGAGGAGAAATCCACCTAATGGCAGACTGTAACTAAAGTCAAAGCTATCCTCTCCGAACCTAACCAAACCTAACTTAACCGAACGCAACATAACTCAACCCAAAGTGCCTAGATCACTACATCTGGCCATTTCAGAGCCAAACTGAATATATTAGGGGGATGTAGGGCACAGGAATCAACATAAAGCAGACGATAGCGCAAAAGTTGAAGGTACCCTCTCCTAACCTAGCCAACCGTTACGTAACAAAAACGTAACCCTCCCCAGCCTAACGTGCGGCGATCACAATTTCTGGCCTCCCCAAAGCCAAGCAGAACACAACAATGGAGACTAGAACGCAAAAATACTTATAATCGCAGTGTATGTCGGAAGAGTCAATGCTACCCAAACCTAACCCAAACAAACATAACAGAACGTAGCCTAACTCAACACAACGAACCGAGAACGCCATTTCTGCCCTCCCCGAAGCCAAGATGGAC
>NW_016950476.1:0-202 GCF_001483705.2 Eufriesea mexicana
TGTCAATAAAATTGAATTTTCCAGCCTGATTCTATAGCATTGCAATGGCTATAGCACGACAATTGAATTTTTCCTTCCTATTTATGCAAGAAAATTAGCTCACCACGATATTCGTCGAAAATATAAATAAAATTGAACTTTCCAGCCAGATTCTATAGCATTGCAATGGCTATAGTAGGCCAATAGGATTTTCCTCCATACG
>NW_016950476.1:258-907 GCF_001483705.2 Eufriesea mexicana
AATAAAATTGAATTTTCCAGGCAGATTAAATAGAATTGCAATGGCTATAGCACGCCAAAAGAAACTTTCCTCCTTATTTACCCAAGAAAATTAACACACCACGATATTAGACGAAAATGTCAATAAAATTGAATTTTATAGGTAGATTCAAGAGCATTGCTATGGCTATAGCACGCCAATAGAGTCTTTCCTCCTCATTAATGCAAGATAGCTAGTTCACAACTATATTAGTCGAAAATGTCTATAAAATTGAATTTTCCAGCCGGATTCAATAGCTCTGCAATGGCTATTGCGCGCCAATAGAATCTTTCCTCCTTATTTATGCAAGAAAGTTAGCTCACCACGATATTAGTCTAAAATGTCAATAGAATTGAATATTCCAGCCAGATTTCATACGATTTCATAGCATTGCAATGGCTATAGTACGCCAATAGAATCCTTTCTCCTTAAGTATGCAAAGGAGATAGCTCACAACGGTATTAGTCGAAAATGTCAATGGAATTGAATTTTCCGGCCAGATTATATAGCATTGCAATGGCTATACTACGCCAATAGAATCCTTTCTCCTTACGTATGCAAAGGATACAGCTCACAACGATATATGTCGAAAATGTCAATAAAAGTGAATTTTCCAGGCAGATTCTATAGC
>NW_016950477.1:0-1271 GCF_001483705.2 Eufriesea mexicana
CTGACTGACCAGACCTGACCTGACCTGACCTGACCTGACCTGACTTGACCTGACATGAACTAAGTGACCTGACCTGACCGGACCTGACCAGACCTATCCTAATCAAACCTAACCTAGGCCGACCTATCCTAACCAATCCTATCGCAAGCTAACCTAACCTAACCTATCCTTAGATAACTAAACCTGACCTGACCTGTTCTGACGTGACTTGACATGACTTGACCTTACCTGGCCTGACATAGCCTGGCCTGATGTGACCTGACATATCCTTCCCTGACCTGACCGAACTTGACCTCTCCTGACCTTACCTGAACTGACTTCACAAGACCTGACCTGGCATAGCCTGACCCGACCTGGAATATCCTGACCTGTCCTTACCTGAGCTGACCTGACCAGTCGTGACCTTATCTGGCCTGGCCTGGACTGACCTCACCTGATATGACATGACCTAACCTGACCTGAACTGGCCTGACATGGACTGGCCTAGCCTGCCCTGAACTGACCCGACCTGACTTGACCTGACCTGACCTGACCTGACGTGGCCTGACATTTCCTGGCCTGTCCAGACCTGCACTGACATGACATGAACTGACTGACCTGACATCACCTGACCCGACCTGGAATGGCCTGAACTGGCATGACGTGACCGGAACTGACCCCTCATGACCAGACCTGACGCGTCCTGACCTGACCTGAGAAGGCCAGACCTGGCCAGACCTGCCCTGACCTGACATGAACTAACTGCCCTGACCTGACCTGACCGGACCTGGTCAGACCTGACCTAATTTGACCTAACCTAACCTAACCTAACCTATTCTAACTTTGTAATACCTATCCTTGCCAAACCTACCCAAGCTTTAGCAAACCAAACATAACCAAACCCAACCTAACCAAACTTTCCCTAACCTAACACAACGAAACCTAACCTAACATGACCTAACCTAACCTAGCTAACCTAGCTTAGCCTAAGCTAACATAACCTAACCCAACCGATCCTAACCTAAACTAATCAAACCTAACCTAAGCTCACCTATCCTAACATAACCTATCGTAAGCTAACTTAACCTAACCTAGCATAACGTAACCTAACCTGGCCTGACCTAACCTGACTTGACCTGACCTTACCTGGCATGACATGGCCTGGCCTGATGTGACCTGGCCTATCCTGGCCTGACCTGACCGAACATGACCTCTCCTGACCTGACCTTACCTGACCTCACCTGACCTGACATTGCCAAAACTGACCCGACCTGGAATGTCCTGACCTGCCC
>NW_016950478.1:0-1367 GCF_001483705.2 Eufriesea mexicana
ACTAACAAATCCTGACGCGCCAAGAAAATTATTACTGGTTTCCCAGCAGCGGAACTGAGTATAGTAGAGCAACGCAGTGTGCAGAAATCCATTTAACAGCTGCGTATAGCAGGAAAGTTAAAGCCAAGATTTCCTTACCTAGCAAATCGTAACACAACCAAACGTAACATAACTCAAAGTAACGTGCCGCGGCCAATACTCCTGGCCCCACAGGTTCGAGCAGAGTATAGTAGAGGACAGTTGAGCGCAGTATTCCACCGTATAACTGTGTACAACGCGAAAGACAAAGCTATCAAAGCCTAACCCAGTCAAACGTTGCCCAACCAAACGTTGCATAACGCAACCTATCGCGGGGCGACCAATTTTCCTGGCCTCCCCAGGGTACAGCAGATAAGAATAGAGAACAATTTTGGGCAGGAATCCACCGAGTAGCTGTGTGTAGCACGGAAGCCGGAGCTACCCTATCCAAACTTATCCTATCCCAACGTAGCCAAGCGTAACATATCCCAAACGAACGCGTTTTGAGCGCTATTGCTCTCACCCCGAAAGTAGAACTGGGTATAGTAGAGCAATGTTGAGCACAGAAATTCTCCGAATAGCAGTGTATAGCGCGAAAGGCGTAGCTATCCTAACCCAACTCAACGGTACCTAATGTAGCCAAACATAATGCAACACAAGCTAACGTGCCGCGACCACTATTCCTGTTGTCCCGAGACGCAAGCGCCCTGTAGTTGCGCTCGGAGCAGCGCCGAAGTCCATAGAATAGCAGTGTACAGCAGAAAAAACAAAGCAACCCACACTTTGCCCAGGCCAACAGAAACTAACGAACCGCATCCGAACTAAACCTGGCGTGCCGCGGCCACCATTTCTGGCCTTCCCAGAAAAAGTAGAGCATATTAGACCATAGTAGAGTGGAGACACCCAACGGAAAGCAGTATGTAGCACAGATGTGCCGGGTACCCTAACCTAACCTAACCAATCGTAACACAACCGAACGTAACCAAATTCACCCAAACCTGCCGCTACCACGATTGCTGGCCTCCCCAAATCCAAGCACTGCATATTAGAGTGTATCGGGGCGACGAAATGAATTGCATGCCAGTGTACAGCAGAAAAGTCAAAGATATCGAAACCAAACCCAAACCGACGTTGCCTATTCAAACGCAACCTACCTCAAACTAACGTGCCACGATCATCATTGCTCGCTTCACGAGAGTCGAGCAGAGTATAGTAGAGCAATGTAGAGCGCAGGAATCCACCGAATGGCCGTGTATAGCACAGAAGTCAAAGCTTTCCTGTGATTACCTTACCAATCTTGAAATTACCAAACGTGGCCTAACAAAGTCTATCGTGACACGACCACTATT
>NW_016950478.1:2065-2535 GCF_001483705.2 Eufriesea mexicana
GTCCCAACCAAGCCAATCGTAACATTGCAAAGCGTAGCCAAACTCTGCCTAACGTACCGCCGGCACTGTTGGTGGCCTCCCCAGAGCCAAGCGGGTCATGTTAGTCGAGGGTACGGCGCAGAAATCTATACAATCGCAGTGTACAGCAGAAAAATCGAACCTATCCATGCCTTGCACATTCTAACGTAAACTAACCATATGTAACATACCACAATCTAACACGACGCAGCCACCATTTCTGGCCTCCCAGAAAAAAGCATAGCGTATCGGAGGACAGTAGAGCGGAGAAATCCACAGAATAGCAGCGCGTAGCGCAAAAGTCGAAGGTAACCTATCGTAACCTTACCAAACCTAACAGCATCAAACGTAGCCAAACTCCACCTATCGTGCCACCACTAATAGTGCTGACCTCCCCAGAGCCAAGCAGAACGTATTAGACGCAAGTGCGACGCAGAAATACATAGAATCGC
>NW_016950479.1:0-341 GCF_001483705.2 Eufriesea mexicana
CATATCCCAAGTTACGTTAGGATACGGCAGCTTTGTCTTTCGGGATGTACACTGCGATTCTATGGGTTCCTGCTCACTACTTTCCACTCATATGCTTGGCGTGGCTCTGGGAATGGTAGCAATGGTGGTCTCGGAATGTTATGGTGAGTTCTGCTGTGCTTGGATTATTCAGGTTAGTTCAGGTAATGTCTGGATACATTTGGCTATTGTGCTGTAAACTGCATTGCGGCGGATTTCTGCGCCCTACTGATCACTAGTATATTCTGCTTGGCTATGCTAGGCCAGCAATAGTGGTCTCGGCACGTTAGGTTGTGATATGTTACGTTTGGCCAGGAGATATT
>NW_016950480.1:0-495 GCF_001483705.2 Eufriesea mexicana
CACAACTTAACGTAACCTAACTCAACATAACGTGCCAGGCCCACTATTGCAGGCCTCCCGAATTTCGAGCAGAGTGTCGCAGAGCTCACTAGGGCGCAGGTATCCACCGAATGGCAGTCTATACCCGGATGGTCGAAGCTGTCCGAACCTAACGCTGGAAAACATAACAACCAAACGTGACTACTCAACCAAATGTGCAGCGACCACCATTACTGGCCTCCGCGGAGTCTAGAAGAGTATAGCAGAGCTAAGTAGAGCGTAGAAATCAACCGAGTATCAGTGTATAGCACAAATGTCATATCTATACTGTCCTAACTTAAGGAAACGTAACATAACCGAACGTAACCTGACACCACCCACCGTGCCGAAACCATTATTGCTGGCCCCCGAAGAGCCAAGCGGGATATACTCGAGCAAGCTTGAGCACTGTAAAGCGTGGAAATCGAGCTCATTGCTGTGAAAAGCACAAAAGTCAAAGATATGCTGACCAAACAT
>NW_016950481.1:0-800 GCF_001483705.2 Eufriesea mexicana
GTTGAAAATGGCAATAAAATTGTATTTTCCTGCCAGATTCTATAGGATTGCAATGACTATAGTGCGCCAACAGAATCTATCCTTCTTATTTATGTAAGAGAGTTAGCTCATCACGATATTAGTCGTGAATGTAAATAAAATTGAATTTTCCAGCCAGATTCTGTAGCATTGCAATGGCTACAGCACACCAGTAGAATTTTTCCTCCATATATACCCAAGAAAGCTAGCTCACTACGATATTAGTGGAAAATGTCATGAAAGATGTATTTTCCAGCCAGATTCTATAGCATTGCAATGGCTATAGAACGTCACAAGTATCTTTCCTCCTTATTTATGCACCAAAGTTAGCCCACCACGAGTAGCCCACCACGATATTAGTCGAAAATGTCAATAAAATCGAATTTTTCTGGCAGATTCTATGTATTTGCAGTGGCTACAGCATGTCAATAGAATCTTTCCTCCTTATTTTGGAAAGTGGAATTGCACACAGCAATATTAGTCGAAAATGTTAATAAAATTGAATTATGCAGCGAGATTCTATCGCATTGTAATGGCTATGTCACGCTAACAGAATCTATCCTTCTTATTTATGTAAGAGAGTTAGCTCACCACGATATCAGACGAAAATGTAATTAAAATTGAATTTTCCAGCAAGATTCTGCAGCATTGCAATGGCTTTAGCACGCCACTAGTATCTTCCCTCCTTATTTATGCACGAAAGTTAGCCCAACATGATATTAGTCGAAAGCGTCAATAATACTTAATTATCCAGCCAGATTCTACAGGATTTCAATATCTAT
>NW_016950482.1:0-259 GCF_001483705.2 Eufriesea mexicana
CTCGTTAAGTCGACGAGATACCGTGTCGCGTTGAACCGTCCATCCACATCGGGATATCTTCGCCCCTTACAACCGAGAAGACGAATTATTTCGGGCGGAAACCACGCGACCAGGAAGATCAAGGGAACGACGCGATACCCCCTTGATACCACCAACAGTTATATTCTTCCTAATAATATATTTTGAAAAGATTGAAAATACCACTACACTAATTACTACATAATTACCACTATGTACAAAAGTATTATTAATCTTATAC
>NW_016950483.1:0-278 GCF_001483705.2 Eufriesea mexicana
TTGCCAGTATGGTAGCTAGCACCTCGATCATCAGAGCACAGGGGCCTTTGGATTAATCTGTACATTCATGATATACATTCCATAGCACTTCTAGAATGGCAAAAGGCAGATCCGTTATTGTTCGACGTATTCACAGCAGACATAACAGTACTTAGTACAGCCACGATCAAATTACTTCACCCGCAGGATTTATCTCTTCACTGATGATATAAATGCCACAGTAGTTCTAGAATACTCCTAGTATACATCCGTTACTCCTGCTGATATTTGCAGATCCC
>NW_016950484.1:0-691 GCF_001483705.2 Eufriesea mexicana
CAGTACTGTTTCCTCAATTGTTAATGTCTCTAGCTCTAACTGATCTGCCTTTTCTCATTCCAGTATTCCTGCAGAATACAATTCGTGATTGGACACATTAGCCCTACGGCTACATCTACCCTTTAATATACGTAATATGCATCGTACTGTCAATTGTAAATATCCATAGACGTAATCGTGTCGTACACCAATTTCCCTAAACTTGCCTAGGAATTCAGACCGTCACTGAACAGATTAATCCATCGACTACAATAGTTCATCGGCGGATCCTCCAACTACTGTACTGGGATCTGCAAATATCAGCAGGAGTAACGGATGTATACTAGGAGTATGCTAGAACTACTGTGGAATTTATATCATCAGTGAAGAGATAAATCCAGCGGGTGAAGTAATGTGATCGTGGCTGTACTAAGTACTGTTATGTCTGCTGTGAATACGTCGAACAATAACGGATCTGCCTTTTGCCATTCTAGAAGTGCTATAATATGCCATGAAAGTACAGATTAATCCAAAGGCCCCTGTGCTCTGATGATCGAGGTGCTAGCTACCATACTGGCAATTGTGAATGCCTGTAGCCATATCCGTACCACATATTGATTGTTTTAGAGGTGCTGTTAAATTGACGTTGTCGCTGAGCAAATTAGTACAATGGCTTAAGTACTGTGATGATGGCCGTTCTCAGTGCTGTTTC
>NW_016950485.1:0-1506 GCF_001483705.2 Eufriesea mexicana
GCAGTGAATAGCACAAATGTCAGAGCAGCCTATCCCAACCGTCAAACCTAACATAACCAAACGCAGCCTAACTCAACCCAACATGATGAGACCACAATTGCTGCCCTCCACAGAGACAAGCAAAATGTACTAGGGCGCAGTAGAGCGCAGAAGCCCGTGGCATTACAGCGAATAGCACAAGAGCAGTAGATACCCCAACCAAACTTATCCCAACCTAACCTAACAGAACGTAGCGTAGCACACTGTAACGTGCCGCGCCTACCGCTCCTGGCCTCCCTGGAGTATAGCAGAATGCAGTAGAGCACAGTAGATAACAGGAATGCACCGAAAAGCAGTGCACAGCAAGGTAGTCGAAGCTAACCTTACCAAATATTGCCTAACGTGACCTAACCAATCGTAACATAACTCAACCCAAGACCCAACGTGCCACGGCCACTATTGCTCGCCTCCCCAGAGTAGTGCAGAATATAGCAGAGCTATGTAGAGCGCAAGAATCCACCGAATAGCAGTGTATCACACAGAAGTCAGAGAAATCCTGACCAAGCCTTCCGAACCTACCCTAACGGAATGTAACACCGCTCAGCATAACGGGCCGAGATCGCTATTGCGGGGCACCCCAGCGCCAAGCAGAAGATATTATAGCACGGCAGAGCGAAGGAATCCACGCATAGCAGTGCATAGCACAAAAGTCTAGACCATCGTATCCTAACCTCAGCAAACGTAAAATAACCGAACGCCGCATAGCTCCAACTAACGTGCCGAGACCACTATTGCAGGCCACACCAGAGCCAAGCAGAGCATACTAGAGCACACTGCAGCGCAGAAGTCCACCGTATAGCAGTGTATAGCATAAAGCCAGAACAGCATGTCCTACCCTAGCCAAGCGTGACATAACGAAACGTAGCATAGCCAAACCTATCGCGCCGAGACCACCATTGCTGGCCTCCTCGAAGCTAACCGTTATGTACGGAAACACAGCAGACCGCAGAAATCCAACGCATTGCAGTGTGCGTCACAAATGCCAAACATAGCCTTGCCCAACCTGGCGTAACCTAACCTAACGAAACGTAACGTAACTCGACCTAACGTGCCGAGATCGCCAGTGCTGGCCGCCCCAGATCCAAGCAGAAAGTATTGGAACGAAGTAGAGCGCAGATATCGGAGTATAGCAGTTTGTAGCACGGAGGTCTGGACTATCCTAACCAAACCTCACCAAACGGATCATAACCAATCGTGGCATATCTCAATCTAACATGCCGAGACCACATTTGCTGGCCTGCCCAGAGCCAGGTGGAGTATACCAGAGGAGAATAGAGCGCAGAAATCCACCGCATTGCATTGTATAGTACAATAGTTAAACATAGCATGACGTACCCGGACCTTACCTGACCTATCCAGATGTACACCAACTCAATATAACGCGACGAGATAAATCATTATGGTCTCCACAGAGCCAGGCAGAGCACATAAGAGCACAATAGCTCGAAGAAGTCCACCGAATAGCAG
>NW_016950486.1:0-754 GCF_001483705.2 Eufriesea mexicana
TGGCTGCTCATAGATTTTGAATAGACATATTCTCTGGCAAGTAAATGGCTGTACTTGTCATTGTGCTGAAGGCGTTAGGCCATCTGTTCACCAAGCTATAAGAGGTTATTGATTTTGAATAGACCTATTCTGTGGCAAGTAGATGGCTGTACTTGCCGTTGGATTGAATGCGTTAGACGATCTACTCACCGAGGAATAGCAGGTTATAGATTTTGTGTAGACTGATTCTCTGGCAAGTAGATGGCTGTACTCGCCATTGGATTGAAGGCGTTAGGCGATCTATTCACCAAGCTATAACACGTTACAGATTTTGGGTAGACCTTTTCTCTGGCAAGTAGTTGGCCGTACTTGCCGTTGGTTGCATGTGTTAGGCGACCTATTCAACAAGCTATGACAGATTATAGATTTTGAATAGGCCTATTCTCTTGCAAATAGATGGCTGTACCAGCCATTGGATTGGAGGCGTTTGGCGGTCTATTCACCAAGCTATAACAGGTTATAGATTTTGAATAGACTTATTTTCGGGAAAGAAGATGGCTGTACTTGCCATTGGATTGAGGGCGTTAGGCGATCTACACACCAAGCTATAACACGTTATAGATTTTGAATAGACCTATTCTCTGGCAAGTAGATGGCTGTACTTGCCATAGGATTGAAGGCGTTAGGCGGACAACTATTCGCCAAGCTATGTCTGCTCATAGATTTTGAATAGACATATTCTCTGGCAAGTAAATGGCTGTACTTGCCATTGGGC
>NW_016950487.1:0-505 GCF_001483705.2 Eufriesea mexicana
CAATCCAATGGCATGTACCGCCAGATACTTGCCAGGGAA
Organism: Eufriesea mexicana; assembly: GCF_001483705.2. NCBI lineage: Eukaryota > Metazoa > Arthropoda > Insecta > Hymenoptera > Apidae > Eufriesea > Eufriesea mexicana. Next base: position 40 of record NW_016950487.1, read on the forward strand.
AAAGTCTATTCAAAACCTATAATCAGTTATAGCACCTTGAATAGATCGCCTAACGCCTTCAATCCAATCTCAAGTAATGCCTTCTACTTACCAGGGAATAGGACTAATCAAAATCTGTAACCTGTTATAGCATGGTGAATAGATCGCCTAACGCCTTCAATCCAATGGCAAGTACAGCCACCTACTTGCCAGAGAATAGGTACATTCAAAAACTGTAATCTGTTATAGCTTGGTTAAGAGGTCGCCTAACCTCTGCAACCAGCGGCAAGTACAGCCACCTACTTGCCAGAGAATATGTGTACTCAAAATCTATAATCTGCTGTAGCTTGGATAATAGGTTGCCTAACGCCTTCATCCAATGGCAAGTACAGCCACCTTGTTGCCAGAGAATAGGTCTATTCAAAACCTATAACCTGTTATAGCTTGGTGAATAGTTCGTATAACGCCTTCAATCCAATGGCAAGTA
>NW_016950488.1:0-788 GCF_001483705.2 Eufriesea mexicana
CACTCATCCATACATCCATGCATACAACCATACATACACACATACATACTCCCATACCAACGTCCATACGTACCTCCATAAATGCATACATACATAAATCGTACATCCATCCATACAACCACTCATCCATGCATTCATACATCCATAAATCCACGCACCCACACATCTTTCCACGAAAACATACTTCCATCCATATATCTATCCATCCATACCTAAATCCATTCATAAATACATGCATCCAAACATCCATTCATCCATACTAAATCCATTCATAAATACATGCATCCAAACATCCATTCATCCATTAATCCAACCACCCATCCATCCATCCATCCATAAATGCATCCATCCACACATACGCCCATCCATACATCCACCCACCCATACCTGCATACATACATCTGTATATACATCCATGCCCTCATCCATTGATACATCCTTCCATGCATAGATCCATACATCCACACATCCGTGTAACCATAAATCCATCAATCCGTACTTCCATCCATCCATCCATACATCCAGCCAGCCATACATACATCCATACATACATCCATGCATCCATCCATCCACACATCCATCCATTCATTCATCAATCCATCGATACATACATACGTATATACATCCATCCATGCAAAGATCCATACATCCACACGTCCGTGTATCCATAAATCCATCAATCCGAACTTCCATCCATCCATCCATACATCCATCCTTCCATATAACCATCCATCCATCCATACATCCACCAATCCACCCATCCATCTATACATCCATACACACATCAG
>NW_016950489.1:0-890 GCF_001483705.2 Eufriesea mexicana
GACTATTGCTGGCATCCCGAGGGTCAAACAGAATGCATTAGAGCACAGTGGAGCGCATAAATCTGCAGAACAACAGTGTAAACCACGAGAGTCTAAGCTGCCCTTACCAAACTTGACATAACCCAACCAAACCAGACGTAACATAACTCAGCCTAGCGTGCCTAGACTACTATTGCTGTGTTCCAGAGAGCCAAGCAGAACAGATTAGGGGAGAGAGGAATACCAAAGTCCATAGAACGGCAGTGTATTACAGAAAAGTCATAGCTACACGAACCTATCCCAACCAAAGGTAAAAAGTCCGAACGTATCCTAACTAAACGTAACGTGCCGCAACAGCTACTGCAGGCCTCGTCAGGGCAAATCAGAATATGGTAGGACACACTAGAGCGAAATACCAAAGTCCATAGAACGGCAGTGTATTACAGAAAAGTCATAGCTACACGAACCTATCCCAACCAAAGGTAAAAAGTCCGAACGTATCCTAACTAAACGTAACGTGCCGCAACAGCTACTGCAGGCCTCGTCAGGGCAAATCAGAATATGGTAGGACACACTAGAGCGCAGAAATCCACGGAATCGCAGTGTATGACACAAAAGACAAAGCTATCCATTTCTAACCTAACCAACCGTGACGTAACCAAACGTAATTTATCTCAACCTAACGTGACGAGAAAACAATTTCTGCCCTCCCCAGGGCCAAGCAGAACATATTAGCATACAAAAGAGGGCAGAAATCCATAGAATAACAGGTTAAAGCACGGGAGTCAAAGCTGCGCATACCAAACTTAGCATAACCTAACAAAGGCAAACGAAACACAATTCAGCCTAGAGTGCCGAGGCATCTACTGCTGCCCTCCCCAGTGTAAGGAGAACATATTATAAGAGGGTAG
>NW_016950490.1:0-377 GCF_001483705.2 Eufriesea mexicana
TTAGGCGATCTATTCACCAAGCTACAACAGATTATAGATTTCGAATAGACCTATTTTCTGGAAAGTAGATATCTGAACTTGCCATTTTATTGAAGGCGGTATGCGATCTACTCTCCAAGCTATAACAGACTATATATTTTGAAAAGGCTTATTCTCTGGCAAGTAGATGGCTGTACTAGCCATTGGATTGAAGGCGTTAGGCGATCTATTCACCAAGCTATAAGGCGTGATTTATTTTGAATAGACCAATTCCCTGGCATGAAGATGGCTGTACTTGCCATTGGCTGAAGACGTTAGGCGGCCTATTCTCCAAATTATAACAGATTATAGATCTTGAATAGGCCTATTCTCTGGCAAGTAGATGGCTGCACTTGCCA
>NW_016950491.1:0-916 GCF_001483705.2 Eufriesea mexicana
CATCCACTCATCCATAAATACATCCAACCATACATCCATCCAGCCATACATACATTCATCCATACATCCCCACTTCCATACTTCCATAAATGCGTCCACTCGTACGTCCATCATTCGATACATCCATCCATCCATTCATCCATACAAGCATACATCCATAGATAGATCCGTCCATCCATACATCCATACATCCGTACATCCATAAATCCTTCCATTCGTACGTCTCTCATTCGATACATCCATCCATCCATACATCCATCCACCCAATCATCCATCCATCCATGCATCCATACAGATACACACCCATACATCCATACATCCGTACATCCATACATTCGTACATCCATACATCTATACATTCATACATCCATACATCCACAAGTCCATCAACACATACCTCTGTCCATCCATACATCCATCAATCCATACATCCATACATACATCCATACATCCATCCATCCATCCATATATCCATCCACTCGTACATCCACCATCCATACATCCGTAAATATATACATCCATAAATCCAAACATCCGTACATCCATAATTCGTACATCCACACATACATACATCCATACATCGTTACATCCATACATCTATCCCTCTATACATCCATACATTCATACATCCATACATCCATATATCCATCCATCCATACCTCCATCCATCCATACACTCATCAATCCATACATCCATTCATATATACATCCATCCGTTCATTCATCCATTCATCCATTGATACATACATCCATCCATCCATACCACAATCCATCCATACATCCATTCACCCATACATCCATTCTTACGTACATCTATTCATCCGTACATCCGTCCATTCATACACCCATACTACCACATCTCCATACATCCATAAATCCATCCATTCGTACGTCTATCATTCGATACATCCAACCA
>NW_016950492.1:0-201 GCF_001483705.2 Eufriesea mexicana
TTTATGCAAGGAAGTTGGTTCACCACGATATTAGTCGAAAATGTCAATAAAATTGAATTTTCCTGCAAGATTCTATAGCTTTCCAGTGGCTATAGCTCGCCAATAGAATCTTTCCTCCATGTTTATGCAAGAAAGTAATCTCACCACGATACTAGTCGAATATGTCAATAAAATTGAATTTTCCAGGAAGATTCTATAGCA
>NW_016950492.1:227-3022 GCF_001483705.2 Eufriesea mexicana
AGCACGCCAATAGAATCTTTCCTCCTTGTTTATGCAATAAAGTTAGCTCACCACGATATTAGAAGAAAATGCCAATAAAATTGAATTTTCCACCCAGATTCTATAGCAATGCAATGGCAATAGCACGCCAATAGAATATTTCCTCCTTATTTATCCAAGAAAGATAACTCACCACGATATTAGTGGAAAATGTCAATAAAATTGATCTTTCCAGCCAGATTCTGCAGCATTGCAATGGTTGTTGCTTCCAAATATAATCTTTCCTTCTCGTTTATGCAAGAAAGTCAGCTCACCACGATACTAGTAGAAAATGCCAATAAAATTGAACTTTCCATCCAGATTCTGCAGCATTGCAGTGGCAATAGCACGCCAATAGAAACATTCCTCCTTATTTATGCTAGAAGGTTAACTCACCACTATATTAGTCGAAGGTGTCAATAAAATTGTATTATCCGGCCGAATTCTACAGCATTGCAATAGTTATATCTTGCCAATATAATCTTTCCTCCTTGTTTATGCAAGAAAGTTAGCACACCGGGGTATTAGTCGAAAATGTCAATAAAGTTGAATTTTCCGGCCAGATTCTACAGCATTGCAATGGCTACAGCACGCCAAAAGGATCTTTCCTCCATACTTATGCAAGGAAGCTAGCACACCACGATATTTGTCGCAAATATCAATAAAATTGAACTTTCCAGCCCGCTTCTGCAGCATTGCAATGGCTATAGCAGGAAAAAAGTATCTCCCCACCTTACTTATACAAGGAAGTTGGCTCACCACGATATTTGGCGAAAATATCAATAAAATTTGACTTTCCATCCCGATTCTGCAGCATTGCAATGCCAATAGCACGCCATTAGAATCAATCCTCCTTATATATGCGAGAAAGATAACTCACCACGTTATTAGCCGAAAATGTCGATAAAATTGATTTTTACAACCAGATTCTTTGGGATTGCAATGGCAATAGCACGCCAATAGGATCTTTCCGTCTTATTTAAGCAAGAAAGGTAGCTAACGACGATATTAGTCGAAAATGTAAATAAAATTGAATGTGCCAGGCACATTCTATATCATTGCAATGGCTACAGTACGCAAAAAGGATCCTTCCACCTTAACTTATCAAGGAAGTTAGCTCACCACGATATTAGTCGAAAATGACATTAAAATTGCACTTTTCAGTCAGATTCTACAGCATTGCAATGGTTATAGCTTGCCAATATAACCTTTCCTCCTTGTTTATGCAAGAAAGTTCGCTCACCACGATATTAGCAGAAATTGTCAATCAAATTGAATTTTCCGGCCAGATTCAACAGCATTGCATTGGCCATAGCCCGCCAAAAGAATCTTTCCTTCATACTTATTCAAGGAAGCTTGCTCTCCTCGATATTACTCGAAAATGTCAATAAAATTGAACCATCCAGCTCGATTCTGCAGCATTGCTATGGCTATAGCAGGCCAAAATGATCTTCCCTCCTTACTTATTCACGGAAGTTGGCTCACGACGATGTTAGTCGAAAATGTCAATAGAATTGAATTTTTCATCGAGATTCTGTAGCATTGCTATGGCAATAGCACGCCAATAGAATCATACCTTCTTATTAATGCAAGAAAGTTATCTCACCACGATATTAGTCGAAAATATCTATAAAATCGAAACTGCCAGGCGCAGTCCATATCATTTCAATGGATACAGCACGCCGAAAGGATCTTTCCTACTTTCTCATGCAAGGAAGCTAGCTCACCACGATATTAGTCGAAAATGTCAATAAAATTGAATTTTCCGGCCGGATTCTACAGCATTGCAATGGTTATAGCTTGCCAATATAACCTTTCCTCCTTGTTTATGCAAGAAAGTTAGCTCACCACGATATTAGTCGGAAATGTCAATGAAATTGAATTTTCCATCCAGCTTCTGCTGCATCGCAATGGCTATAGCACTACGAACGGATCTTTGCTCCTTACCTATGCAAGAAAGTTAGCTCACCACGGAATTAGTCGAAAATGTCAAAAAATTGAATTTTCCACGAAGATTCTATTGCATTGCAATGCCTATAGCACACTAATAGAATCTGTACACCTTATATATGCGAGAAAGTTAACTCACCACTGTATTAGTCGAAAATCTCAATAAAATTGAACTTTCCAGCCACATTCTACAACACCGCAATGTCTATAGCACGCCAATATAATCTAAACTCCTTATTTATGCATGAAAGAAAGCTCACCACGATATTAGTCGAAACTGTCAATAAAATTGAACTTTCCAGGCACATTCCAGTGCATTAGAATGGCTATAGCACGCCAATAGAATCTATCCACCTTATATATTCGAGAAAGTTAACTCACCGCGATATTAGCCGAAAATCTCAATAAAATTGAATTTTCCAGCCACATTCTGCAACATTGCAACGTCTACAGCACTACGAACGGATCTTTCCTCCTTACCTATGCAAGGAAGTTAGCTCACAACGAAATTTGTCGAAAATATCAATATAATTGAATTTTCCAACCACATTCTGCAACATTGCAATGTCTATATGACGCCAATAGAATATACCCAGCTTATTTTGGAAAGAAAGATAGCTCACCACGATAATAGTCGAAACAGTGAATAATATTGATCTTTCCAGCAAGATTCCATATCATTGCAAAGCCTATAGCACGCCAATAGGATCTTTCCTCCTTATTTGTGCGGGAAAGCTAACTCACAACGATATTTGCAGAAAATGTCAATAAAATTGAATTTTCCGGCCAGATTCTACGACATTGCAATATCAATATCAATCCAAAAG
>NW_016950493.1:0-233 GCF_001483705.2 Eufriesea mexicana
CTGGAAAGTTCAATTTTATTGACATTTACGACTAATATGGTGGTGAGCTAACTTTCTTGCATACATCAGGAGGAAGGATTCTGTTGGCGTGCTATTGCCATTGCAATGCTACAGAATCTGTCTGGAAAGTTCAATTTTATTTACATTTTCGGCTGATATTGTGGTGAGCTAACTTTCTTGCATAAATAAGGAGGAAAGGTTCTATTGGCGTGCTATTGCCATTGCAATGCTAT
>NW_016950493.1:287-602 GCF_001483705.2 Eufriesea mexicana
GTGAGCTAACTTTCTTGCATAAACAAGGAGGAAAGATTCTGTTGGCATGTTACAGGCATTGCAATGCTATAGAACCTTCCTGGAAAATTCAATTTTATAGTCATTTTCTACTGTTATCGTGGTGAGATAACTTTCTTCCAAAAATAACGAGGGATGATGCAATTGGCGTGCTATAGCCATTTCAATGCTAGAGAGTCTGTCTGGGAAGTTCAATTTTATTGTCATTCTCTACTGATATCGTGGTGAGCTAATTTCCTTCCCTAAGTAAGGAGGAAAGATCCTTCTGGAGCGCTATAGCTATTGCAATGCAGTAGT
>NW_016950494.1:0-526 GCF_001483705.2 Eufriesea mexicana
GTATGGTTCGATGGATGTATGGTTGGGATTATGTATGGATTGATGGATGTATGGAAGGGTGGATGTATGGATGGATGGATGGGTGAATGAAGGGATACATGGATGGATGGATGGGTGCATGATTGGATGGATGAATGGTTGGATGTATGTGTCGATGCATAGATATATGGATGGATGGATGTAGTGGTGTAGAGACGTATGGAAGCACGAATGTATCGATGTATGGATGCATGGATGTACGAATGAATTCATGTACGTATGTGTGGATGTATGGATGTGTGGGTGGATGAATGGATGGTTGGATGGTCTGAAGTGTGGATGGAAGTATGGGTGGATGAACGGATGCACGGATGGATGGATGGGTGTATGGATGGATGGATGTATGGATTGATTGAGATATGGATGGACGGATGTGAGGATGTATGGATTATGGCTGTATATATGTATGGATGTATGGATGTATGGACGTATGTGTGTATGGATGGTGGTATGTATCGATGCATGCCTGTATGGATGGATGGATGTA
>NW_016950495.1:0-1328 GCF_001483705.2 Eufriesea mexicana
AAGTGCAGTGTGTAACACAAAAGCCTAAGCTGCCCTATCATAGCCTAACCAAACGCAACATAAACAAGCGTAACATATCTTAGTCGAACGTGCCTTGAACACTATTACTGCCCTCCCAAAAGTCAAGCAGAACATATTAGAGGAGAATGGGGCGCAGAAATCCATTGAATCGCAATGCATAGCACAACAGCCGATGCTACCATATCCTAACGTAGCCAAACGTAACAGTACCGAACGTAGCTCAACTCCACGTAACGTACCGAGACCACTATTCCTTGACTATCCTGAGCCACGCAGAATATAATAGAGCAAAGTAGACCGCACTAATCCACCGCATTACGGTTTACAGCACAACAGTCAAAGATATCCTAACCTAACCCAACCAAACGTAACATAACCATACGTAACCTAACACAACCTATCGTGCCGAGACCAATATTGCTGTCCTCGCAATCGCTAGGCAGAGTATGTTAGAGAAAGCGCAGAAGTGCATAGCATGGCCGGGTATAGCACAAAAGTCTATGATTTCCGAACCGAACCCAAAGGAGCCTAACCTAGCCAAAGGCATCCTATCTCAACCTATGGTGCCGCGACCACAATTGCTGGACTCCCGATAGTCGAGCAGACTGTAGCAGCGCGATGTAAAGCACGGAAATCCACAGGACAGCAGTTTGCAGCACAAAAGTCAAATCTGTCCGCTCTTAACCAAGCAAATCGTGACATAACCAAACGCAACGTACCTCGGCCTAACCTGCCGAGAACACTACAGCTTGCATCCACATATCCGAGCAGAATATTCAAGAGCTCAGTAGATCGCAGGAATCCACAGAATAGCAGTGCATAGCACAAAAGTCAAAGCCATCCTAATCAAGTTTATCCCAATCTAACCAAGCCTAACGTAGCATAGCTGAACCTAACGTGCCGAGGCCACAATTGATGGCCTACCCAAAGACAAGCGGAGCATACTTGGGCACAGACTAGCGTAGAAGTCCACCGAATAGCAGTATATAGCACAAAAGTAAATGATATCCACTCCTAACCTCACCAAACGTGACATAACTTAACGTAGCGTGAATAAAACTAACCTGACGGGACCCCTACTTCTGGCCTCCCGAGAGACGAGCAGAGGATAGTAGAGCAATCTAAACAGTAGGAATCCGCAGAAACCAGTGTACAGCACAAAGGTCAAAGACGTCCTGACCAAACCTGACCCAAACTAACCTAGCCAATCGTAGCATAGCTCAATGTAACATGTCAATACCAACCTTGCTGGACATCCCAGAGCCAAGCTGACCATATTACTGCACAGTAGAGTAGAGGAATCCACC
>NW_016950496.1:0-5215 GCF_001483705.2 Eufriesea mexicana
AATGGCTATAGCACGCCAGTAGAATCTTTCCTCCTTATATATGCAAGAAAGTTAGTTCTCCACAATATTATTCGAAAATGTCAATAAAATTGAATTTCCCCGTTAGGTTCTATAGCATTGTAACGGCCATAGGGCGCCCATGGAATATTTCATTCTTATCAATGCAATACAGTTATTTCACCACGATATTAGTCGAAAATGTCAATACTATTGAATTATCCAGCCAGATACTATAGCATTTCAATGCCCATAGCACGCCAATAGTATCTATTGTCCTTATATACGCAAGAAAGTTATGTCACCATGGTATTAGTCGAAAGCGTCAATAAAATTGAATTTTCCAGCCAGATTCTATAGCATTGCAATAGCTACAGCACGCCAGTTGAATCTATCCTCCTTATATATGCAAGACAGTTAGGTCACAGCGATATTTTTCGAAAATGTCAATAAAATTGAATTTTCCAGCAAGATTCTATAGCATTGTAGTGACCATATCGCGTAAATAGAATATATCATCCTTACTTATGCAATACAGTTGTTACACCACGATATTAGACGAAAATGTCAATAAAAATGTATTTCCCAGCAAGATTCTAAAGCATTGCATTGGCTATGGAGCGCCAATAGTATATTCCATGCTTATTTATGCAAGTGGGCTTGCTCACCACGATATTAGTCGAGAATGTCAATAAAATCGAATTTTTTTGGCTGATTCTATGGAATTGCAGTGGCTACAGCATGTCAATAGAATTTTTCCTCCTTATTTTGGCAAGTGGGATTGCTTACTGCGATATTAGTCGAAAATGTCAATAAAATTGAATTTTGCAGCGAGATTCTATAGCAATGGAATGGCTATAGCACGCCAACAGAATCTATCGTTCTTATTTATGTAAGAGAGTTAGCTCACCACGATATTAGTCGAAAATGTAAATAAAATTGAATTTTAAATTTTCCAGCCAGATTCTATAGCATTGCAATAGCTACAGCACGCCAGTTGAATCTATCCTCCTTATATATGCAAGACAGTTAGGTCACAGCGATATTTTTCGAAAATGTCAATAAAATTGAATTTTCCAGCAAGATTCTATAGCATTGTAGTGACCATATCGCGTAAATAGAATATATCATCCTTACTTATGCAATACAGTTGTTACACCACGATATTAGACGAAAATGTCAATAAAAATGTATTTCCCAGCAAGATTCTAAAGCATTGCATTGGCTATGGAGCGCCAATAGTATATTCCATGCTTATTTATGCAAGTGGGCTTGCTCACCACGATATTAGTCGAGAATGTCAATAAAATCGAATTTTTTTGGCTGATTCTATGGAATTGCAGTGGCTACAGCATGTCAATAGAATTTTTCCTCCTTATTTTGGCAAGTGGGATTGCTTACTGCGATATTAGTCGAAAATGTCAATAAAATTGAATTTTGCAGCGAGATTCTATAGCAATGGAATGGCTATAGCACGCCAACAGAATCTATCGTTCTTATTTATGTAAGAGAGTTAGCTCACCACGATATTAGTCGAAAATGTAAATAAAATTGAATTTTGCAGCGAGATTCTATAGCATTGTAATGGCTATATCACGCCAACAGGATCTACCCTCCTTATTTGTGTAAGAGAGCAAGCACACCACGATAAAAGTCGAAAATGCAAATAAAATAGAATTTTACAGCCAGATTCTGTAGCATTGCAATGGCTATAGCACGCCAGTAGAATCTTTCCTCCTTATCTATGCAAGAAAGTTAGGTCTCCATGATATTAGTCGAAAATGTCGATAAAATTGAATTTTCCAGCTAGGTTCTATAGCATTGTAACGGCCATAGGGCGCCAATGGAATATTTCATCATTATTAATGCAATACAGTTATTTCACCATGATATTAGTCGAAAATGTCATTAAAAATGTAGTTTCCTGCAAGATTCTGTAGCATTGCATCGGCTATGGCGCGCCGATACTATATTTCATGCTTATTTATGCAATACAGCTATTTCACCACGATATTAGTAGAAAATGTAAACAAAAATGTATTTTCCAGCAAGATTCTATAGCATTGCAATGGCTATGGCGCGCCGATAGTATATTTCATGCTTATTTATGCAAGCGGGCCTGCTCACCACGATATTAGTCGAAAATGACAATAAAATCGAATTTTCTAGGCTGATCCTATGGAATTGCAGTGGCTACAGCATGTTAATAGAATCTTCCCTCCTTGTTTTGGCAAATGGGATGGCTCACGGTGATATTGGTCGAAAATGTCATTAAAATTGAATTTTGCAGCCAGATTCTACAGCATTGTATTGGCTATAGCACGCAGGCAGAATCTAACATTCTTATTTATGTAAGAGAGTTAGCTCACCACGATATTAGTCGAAAATGTAAATAAAATTGAATTTTCCAGACAGATCCTATAGCATTGAAATGGCTATAGCATGCCAGTTGAATCTTTCCTACTTATATATGCAAGAAAGTTATGTGACCATGATATTAGTCGAAAATGTCAATAAAATTGAATTTTCCAGCCAGATTCTATAGCATTCTAATGGCCATAGCGCGCAAATAGAATATTTCGTGATTATTTATGCAGTACAGTCATTTCACCACGATATTAGTCGAAAATATCAATAAAATGTATTTTCCAGCAAGATTCTATGGCATTGCAATGGCTACGGTGCGCCAATAGTATATTTCATGCTTATTTATGCAAGTGGGTTTGCTCACCACGATATTAGTCGATAATGTCAATAAAATCGAATTTTTCAGGTAGATTCTATGGAATTGCAGTGGCTCCAGGGTGTCAACAGAATCTTTCCACCTTATTTTGGCAAGTGGGATTGCTCACTGCGCTATTAGACGAAAATGTCAATAAAATTGAATTTTTTACCGAGATTCTGTAGCATTGTAATGGCAACAGTACGCCAAGAGGATCTATCCTTATTTATGAAAGGGAGTTACCTCACCGCGATATTAGTCGAAAATGTAAATAGAATTGACTTTTCCAGCCAGATTCTATAGCATTGCAATAGCTACAGCACGCCAGTAAAATCTATCCTCCTCATATATACAAGAAAGTTTTGTCACCACGATATTTGTGAAAAATATCAATAAAAATGTAGTTTCCAGCATGATTCTATAGCATTGTAACGGCCATAGGGCACCAATGGAATATTTCATCCTTATCAATGCAATACAGTTATTTCACCACGATATTAGTCGAAAATGTCAATACTATTGAATTATCCAGCCAGATACTATAGCATTTCATTGGCTATAGCACGCCAATAGTATCTATTGTCCTTATATACGCAAGAAAGTTATGTCACCAAGATATTAGTCGAAAACGTCAATAAAATTGAATTTTCCAGCCAGATTCTATAGCGTTGCAATAGCTACAGCACGCCAGTAGAATCTATCCTCCTCATATATGCAAGAGAGTTCTGTCACCACGATATTTGTGGAAAATGTCAATAAAAATGTAGTTTCCAGCATGATTCTATAGCATTGCAATGGCTATAGCACGCCACTAGTATCTTTCCTCCTTACTTATGCACGAAAGTTAGCCTACCACGATATTAGTGGAAAACGTCAATAATATTTAATTATCCATCCAGATTCTACAGCATTTCAATGGCTATATCACGCCAATAGTATCGATCGTCCTTATTTATGCTAGAAAGCTAGGTCACCACGATAGTAGTCGATAATGTCAATAAAATTGTATTTTCCAGCCAGATTCTCTAGCATTGCCATGGCTATAGCACGCCAATAGATATTTCATCCCTATTTATGCACGTGGTTTTGCTCACCACGATATTAGTCGAAAATGTCAATGAAATCGAATATTGCAGCGAGATACTATATCACTGTAATGGATATATCACGCCAACAGGATCTACCCTCCTTATTTATGGAAGAGAGCTAGCTCACCCCGAGAAAAGTCGAAAATGTAAATAAAATTGAATTTTCCAAGCAGATTCTATAGCATTGCAATGGCTATAGCACGCCAGGAGAATCATTCCTCCTCATATATACAAGAAAGTTCTGTCACCACGATATTTGTGGAAAATGTCAATAAAATTGAATTTTCCAGCCAGATTCTATACTATTGAAATGGCCATGGCGCGCAAATAGAATATGTCATCCATATTTATGCAATACAGCTATTACACCACGATATTAGTCGAAAATGTCAACAAAAATGTATTTTCCAGCAAGATTCTATAGCATTGCAATGGCTATGTCGCGCCGATAGTATATTTCATGCTTATTTATGCAAGTGGGTCTGCTCACCACGATATTAGTCGAAAATGTCTGTAAAATCGAATTTTCTAGGCTCATTCTATGGAATTGCAGTGGCTACAGCATGTTAATAGAATCTTTCCTCCTTGTTTTGTCAAATGGGATGGCTCACGGTGATATTAGTCGAAAATGTCAATAAAATTGACCTTTGCAGCGACATTCTATAGCATTGTAATGGCTATATCACGCCAACAGTATCTACCCTCCTTATATATGTAAGAGAGCTAGCTCACCACGATAAAAGTCGAAAATGTAAATAATATAGAATTTTCCAGCCAGATTCTGTAGCATTGCGATGGCTATAGCACGCCAGAAGAATCATTCCTCCTTATATATACAAGAAAGTTCTGTGACCACGACATTTGTGGAAAATGTCAATATAAAATGCATTTTCCAGCCAGAATCTATAGCATTGCAATGGCTATAGCACGCCAGTAGAATCTTTCCTCCTTATATATGCAAGAAAGTTAGGTCGCAGCGATATTAGTCGAAAATGTCATCAAAATTGAAATTTCCAGACAGATACTATAGTATTGCAATGGCTATTGCACGCCAGTGGAATCTTTCCTCCTTATATATGCAAGAAAGTTAGGTCACCACGATATTAGTCGAAAATGTCAATAAAATTGAATTTTCCAGCCAGATTCCATAGCATTGCAATGGCCATAGCGCGGAAATAGGATATTTCATCCTTATTTATGAAATACAGATATTTCACCACGATATTAGTCGAAAATGTCATTAAAAATGTATTATCCAGGAAGATTCTATAGCATTGCAATGGCTATGGCGCGCCGATAGTATATTTCACGCTTATTTATGGAAGTGGGTTTGCTCGCCACGATGTTAGTCGAAAATGTCAATAAAATCGAACTTTTCTGGCAGATTCTATGGAATTGCAGTGGCTAC
>NW_016950497.1:0-1459 GCF_001483705.2 Eufriesea mexicana
CCTTGCGTAAGTAAGGAGGCAAGATGCTTTTTGAGTGCTATAGCCATTGCAATGATATAGTTTTGGCTGGAAAATACAATTTTGTTGACATTTTCGACTAATATTGCGGTGAGTTAACTTGCTTGCATAAATAAGGAGGAAAGGTACTGTTGGCGTGCTATAGGCATTGCTATGCTGTAGAATCTGGAAGGAAAATTCAATTTTATTGACATTTTAGACTAATATCGTGGTGAGCTTACTTCCTTTCATAAGTAAGGAGTAAAGATGCTCTTTGAGTGCTATAGCCATTGCAGTGATATAGAATGTGGCTGGAAAATACAATTTTGTTGACATTTTCGACTAATATCATGGTGATCTAACTTCCTTGCGTAAGTAAGGAGGAAAGATGCTTTTTGAGTGCTATAGCCATTGCAATGCTGTAGAATCAGGCTGGAAAGTTCAATTATATTGACAGTTTCGACTAATATCTTGGTGAGCTATCTTTTTTGCGTAATTAAGGATGGTAGATTATATTGGCGTGCTATAGCTGATGCATTGCTGTAGTATCTGGCTGGCAAATTCAATTTTATTGACATTTACGACTAATACCGTGGTGACCAAACTTCCTTGCATAAATAAGTGGGAAAGATTCTATTGGCTTGCTATAGCCTTTGCAAAGCTATGGACTCTGGTGGGAAAATTCAATTTTACTGACATTTTCGACTAATAGCGTGGCGAGCCAGCTTTCTTGCATAAATAAGGAGGAAGTATTCTATTCACGTGCTATAGCCATTACAATGATATAGAATGAGGTTGGAAAATTCAAGTTTATTGACATTTTCGACTAATATCAAGGCGAGCAATCTTTCTTTCATAAATAACGACGATGGATTCAATTGACGTGCTATAGCCGTCGCAATGCTGTAGAACATGACTGTAAAATACAATTTTATTGACATTTGCGTCTAATATCGTGGTGAGCCAACTTTCTTGCATAAATAAGGAGTAAAGATTCTATTGGCGTGCTATTACCAATGCAACGCTATAGAGTCTTCCTGGAAAATTCAATTTTGTTGACATTTTAGACTAACATCGTGGTGAGCTAACTATATTGCATAAATAAGCAGGGTATATTCTACTGGCGTGCTATAGCCATTGCACTGCTATAGCTTCCAGCTGGAAAATTCAATTTTATTGACATTTCCGAATAATATTGTGGTGAGCTAATTTTCTTGCATAAATAAGGAGGAATGTTTCAATTGGCGTGCTATAGCCATTGCGTTGATATAGAATGTGTCTGGAAAATACAAATTTATTGACATTTTCGACTAATATCGTGGTGAGATAACTTCCTTGAATAAGTAAGCAGTAAATATGCTTTTTGTGTGCTTTAGCCGTTGCAATGGTATAGAATGTCGCTGGAAATTAAAATTTTATTGACATTTTCGACTAATATCGTGGTGAGCTAACTTTATTGCAT
>NW_016950498.1:0-477 GCF_001483705.2 Eufriesea mexicana
AGATCGCCTAACGCCTTCAATCCAATGGCAAGTACAGCCATCTACTTGCCAGACAATAGGTCCATTCAAAATCTTTAACCTGTAATAGCTTGGTGAATAGATAGCCTGACGCCTTCAATCCAATGGCTAGTACAGCCACATACTTGCCAGAGAATAGGTCTATCCAAAATCTATAACCCGATATAGCTTGTTGAATAGATAGCGTAACGCCTTCAACCAAATGGCAAGTACAGCCGTCTACTTGCCAGAGAATAGGCCTATTCAAGATCTATAATCTGTTATTGCGTGGTGAATACATGGCCTAACGCCTTCAAACCGATGGCAAATACAGCCATCTACTTGCCAGACAATAGGTCTATCCAAAATATATAACCTGTTATAGCTTGGTGAATAGATCGCCGAAAGCCTTCAATACAATGGCAAGTACAGCCGTCTACTTGCCAGAGAATAGGCCTATGCAAGATCTATAATCTGTTA
>NW_016950499.1:0-307 GCF_001483705.2 Eufriesea mexicana
CCATACATCCATACATCCATACATCCATACATATATACATCCGTACATCCATTCATCCGTACATCCATACATTCGTACATCCATACATACTTACAACCACACATACATACATCCATACATCCATAAATCCATCCATCTAAACATCCATCCATCCGTACATATACCTTTCCATACATCCATCCATCCGTACATCCACCCATCCATAATCCATCTATCCATACATCCGTGCAAGAATCCATCCTTCCACCCATACAAACATCCATACACACATCCATGCATACATCCATTCATCCATACATCCATCCAC
>NW_016950500.1:0-589 GCF_001483705.2 Eufriesea mexicana
GTCCCAACCTAACCCGCCGCGACCAGTGCTGCTGACCACCACAGGCTCAAGCAAAGCACATAAAATGAGTTTGTGGTGCAGGAATCCATGGAATCGCTGTGTATAGCAGAAAAGTCGGAGCGATACATACCTAACCATAGCTAACATAACCTAGCCAAACGTAGCGCGTCCGTACCCAACTGCCCGAGACCACTATTCCTGGCGTCCGCAGAGCCAAGCAGAACATACTAGAGCATAGTAGAGAGCAGACATCCACCGCATTTTAGTGTACAGCACAAAAGTCCAAGATATCCTATCCTAACACAAACAAACCTAACCGAACCAAACGTAACTTAACCCTTCATAACGCGCAGCGGCCACAGTTTCTGGCCTCCCCAGAGTAAAGCATAGCATATTACTGGCCTCCCCAGAGTAAAGCATAGCATATTTGATCTCAGTGGAGCGCCGCAATCAACCGAATGGGAGTGTATAGCACGAATTCAAGACTGTCCTCTCCTAACCTTGCCAAATATAGCGTAACCAAACACAAGCTATCTACACTTAACGACCCTACAACGATATTGCTGACCTCCCCAGGGCCAAGCACAAT
>NW_016950501.1:0-2119 GCF_001483705.2 Eufriesea mexicana
CACCGAAAAGCAGTGTACAACACAAAAGTTAAAGCTATCCCGACCAAACTTTGCCTAACCCAAAATAACGGTACGTAACTTGATTTAACATAACGTGTCGAGAGCACTATTGCTGGTCATCCCAGAGCCATGAGGATAATTCTAGAGCACTGTAGGGCGAAGATGTCCACCTAATAGAAGAATATGGCACCAAATTCAAGGCTATCATCGCCTAACTTAACGAAACGTAACATAACCAAGCATAACCGGACTCAACATGACGTGCCGGTTTCGCTATTGTTGCCCTCTCCAGAGACAAGCAGGGCAAACTAGAGCACAGTAGAGCGCAGAAATCGAACGAATAGGAGCGTACGGCGCAAAAGACATAACTACACTGACCAAACTTTGCCTAACCCAATCAAACAGAACGTAACCCGACTCAACATAACGTGTCGAGACCACTATTGTTGCCCTCCACAGAGCCAAGAAGGACATGTATGAGCGCAGTAGAGAGCAGAAATCCACCGAATAGCAGTTTACATAACAAAAGTTGAACCTATCCCGACCATGCTTAGACTAACCCAACCTAACCGAACGTAACAAGACTCAACATAACGTGCCGAGACCACAATTGCTGGCCTTCCCGGGGCCAAGCTGAGAATATTAATGTTCTGTAGGGAGCAGAAATTTACCTAATGTCAGACTATAGCGCTAAAGGCGAAGCTATCCTCCCCTAACCGACCCAACCGTAACATAACGAAACGTTACATAAGACAAACTAACGTGCCGAGACAGCGTTTGTTGCCTTCCACAGGACCAAGCAGGGCATACTAGAGCACGTTGGAGCGCAGAAATCCACCGAATAGCAGCGTACGGCGCAAAAGTTAAAGCTACCCTGACCGAATTGAGCCTGTAGATTGAGCCTGTAGCAGCCTAACCGTACGTTGCCTTACTCATCATAGCATGCCGAGATAACTATTGCTGGCCCTGCCAGATCCAAGCTGAAAGAATCAGAGCACTGTATGGCGCAGAAATTCGCCTAGTAGCAGACTAGAGGGCTAAAGGCATTGCTTTCCTCTCCTAACATATAGAATAGTAACATAGAAAAACGTATCCTAAGTAACCCAAACGTGCCGCGACCGCTATTACTGGTTCCCCAGAGCCATGCACAACACACAAGAGCGCAGTCGGTCGTGGAGATCCACCGAATAGCTATGTACAGCGCAGAAGTTAATGCTAACTTTACCAAATTTAGCCTAACCCAACCGAACCGAACGTAAGCTGACTAAACGTAACGTGCTGAAACTACTGTTACTGGCATTCCCAGAGCCAAGCTGAAAATATTAAACATCTGCAGGGAGCAGGAATCCACTTAATAGCAGACTATGGCACTAAAGTCGAAGCTGCCCTCTCGCAACCTAGCCAAACGTATCATAAGCAGACGTAACATAACTCTACCTAACATGCCGCGACCAGTACTGCTGGCCTACCCAGAGTCGGGCGGAACACATTAGTGGAGTAGGCAGAAATCCATACAATCGCAGTGTATAGCAGAAAAATCGAAGCTAACCAAGCTTAACCCGAACCAACAGAGCATAACCAAACATAGCCTGACTCATCCTAATGTGCCGAGACCGCCGTTTTTGACCTCCCTAGGGCAAAGCAGGACATAGCAGGGCACAGTATAGCACAGATATCCACCAAATAGCAGCGTACAGCACAAAAGTAAAAGCTCTCATTACCAAACGTAGCTTAACCCAACCTAATCAAACGTAGCCTGACTCAACCTAACGTGCCCACACTGCTATTGTTGCCCTCCCCAGAGTCAAGCGGAACAAGTTAGTAGAGAGCAGAATGCAGAGATCCATATGTTGGCAGTGTATATCAGAAAAGTCAAATCTACTCAAACCTAACGCAAACAAATGGAACATAACCAAACATAGCTCAAATAAATCTATCGTGCCGCGGCCGCCATTGCTGGAATCCCCAGAGCCAAGCTGGTCATGCTTGCGCACAGTAGGGCGCAGAAATTCACCGAATGGCAGTGGACAGCGCAAAAGTTGAAGCTGTCCTGAGAAAACATGGCGTAACCCAGCCGAACCGTACGTAACCTGATTCAACATAACGCGCAGAGAACACT
>NW_016950502.1:0-944 GCF_001483705.2 Eufriesea mexicana
TCAGATCCATACATCCATAAATATTACCATCCGTTCAGCCATCCATCGATACTTCCATACATACATACATCCATATATATATATACATCTATACATCCATTCGTACGTACAACCATCCATCTATACCTCAAACCAACAATGCACCATCCATCCATACAGCCATCCTTCCATACATCCATACATCCACACATCCACACATAAATCGATACATACATCCATACGTTCATCCATACATACATCCATCCATACATACATACATACATCCACACATCCACGTATCCATAAATCCGTCAATCCGCACTTCCATCCCTCCATCCATACATCCATCCAACCATACGTACATCCATACATACATCAATACATACAACCATACTTCCATCCACTCGTTCATCAATCCATCCATACATACATACATTCATCAATACATACATCCATCCATCCATACATCCATACATATACATCCACACATCCGTACATCCATACATTCGTACATCAATACATCCATACAGCCATACATCAATACATCCACACATCCATAAATACATCCTTCCATACGTCCATCCAACTATACGTACATCCATACATCCATCCACATATACATACAGACATCTATCCATCCATACATCCATCCATTCATTCATCCATCTATCCAGACATCCATACATATATACATCCATACATCCGCACCAACCATACTTTCGTACGTCCGTACATACATACATACATATAACCATACATACATCCATCCATATATCCATGCATCCACACATCTATACATCCTCACATCCATAGATCCATAAGTATTACCATCCGTAATGCCATCCAGCGACACTTCCACTCATCCATATGTCCATACATATATACATCCATACATCCATTCATACGTACAACCATCCATCTATACCTCAAACCAACAATGCACCATCCATCCATACAGCCATCCT
>NW_016950503.1:0-4258 GCF_001483705.2 Eufriesea mexicana
GGCTCTGCGGATGACAGCAATAGTGTCCTCGGCACGTTCGTTTGTGCTATGCTACCTTCGGATGTATTACGTTTGAGAGGTAAGGATAAGGTAGTTCAGGCTTTTGCGCTATATACATCTATCCGCGGACTTCGGCGCTATACTTTGTTCTGGTATATTTTACTTCTCTCTGTGGAGTCCAGTAATATCGGCCACGTCGTGTTAGATTGGGCTAGGCTCCGCTTGTGTGCGTTACGTTTTGCTAGGTTCGGACACACCACTTCGACTTTTGTGCTATACACTGCTCTTCGATGGATTTCTGCTCTTTAATGTGTTCTAACATGCTGTGCTTGGCTCTACGAAGGCAATCAATTGCGGTCGGGCACGTTATGTTTGGTTAGACTACGTTTGGTTTGGTTGGGTTAGGCCAGGTTAGGTTAGGATATATTTGGCTTTTGTGCTCTACACTGCTATTCAGTGGATACCTGCGACCTTATGTGTTCTAATATGCCCCACTTGTTTCTACGAAGGCCATCAATATCGGTCGCCGCATGTAACGTTTGGTCATGCTACGTTTGGCTAGTTTAGGTTAGGCTACGTTTGGTGAAGGAAGCTTTGACCTACGTGCTATACCTTGTTTTTCGGTGCATTTCTGTGATATACTGTGTTCTGCTACACTCTGATAGGCTATGGGGAGGCCAGGAGCAATGGCCGCGGCAGGTTATGTTGAGAGATGCTACGTTTTGTTAGGTTAGGTTAATTTATGGTATGTCTAACTTTTGTGCTGTTCACTACAATGCGGTGGATTTCTGCACACAGCTGCTCCCTAGTACATTCGGCTTGTCTCTAGGGAGGCCAGCGGTAGTGGTCTCGGCACTTTAGGTTGAGCTATGTTGCGTTTGGTTAGGTTAGGTTATGTCAAGCTCGGTCAGGTTATCTTTGACTTTTGTGTAATACACGGCTATTCGGGGGACCTCTGGACTCGACTGTGCTATACTGTATTTTGTTTGGGCCTGGGGAAGACGGTAATATACGCGGCACTTTAAGTTGTATTATTCTACGGTTGGTTATGTTATGTTAGGATATATTTGGTCATGGTGCCTTCAACTTTCGTGATACATACTAATATCAGACGGGTTCCTATGATCTACAGTGCTCTACTGAATTCTGCTTGGCTCTGTGGAGTACGGCAGCAGTGGTATCGTCACGGCGTATTGGGTTACACTACGTTTGGATAAGCTAGGTTAGGTCAAGCCTTGTTAGGATGTGTCCGACTATTGCGCTGTACTCAGCAATGCGGCGGGTTTCTGGGCTCATCTGTGCACTACTATGCTCTGCTCAACTCTGTGGAGGCGTGCAAGGGTGACCGTGGCACGTTAGTTTGGGTTAGGTTACGCTTTACATGGTTAGGTTAGCTTTAGTTTGCAGAGGATAGCTATGACTTTCGTGCTATGAGCTGCTATCAGCTGGACTTCTGTGACCTACTGTGCTCCACTACATTATGCTTTGCCCTGGAGGGCCAGGAGCAGTGGCCGTGGCACGTCATGTTGGGTTATACTACATTTGCTTCTGTTAGATTCAGCCAGGTAATATTAGGATATCAGCGGCTTTTGTGCTATTCACTGCAATGCTGTGGACTTTTGCGCTCTGCTGTGCTCCAGTATATTCCGCCTGGCCCTGAGGAAGCTAGCAATATGGATCTCAGCAGGTTGAGTTGAACTATGTTGCGCTCGGTTATGTTGCATTTGGTGGGGTTATGGTAGGATAGCCTAGACCTTTGTGCTATACACTCCTACCAGCACATTCCTGCGCTCTACTGTTTTCTACTATTTTTTGCTTGGCTCCTGGTAGGCCAGCAATAGCGGTCTCGGCATGTTACGTTCAACTAGGTTACGATTGGTTAGGACAGGTTTTGTTACGTTTGGCCAGTATATCTTCGACTGTTGTGCTATTCACAGAATTGCTGTGTATTTCTGCGGTCTACCCTGCTCTCGTACATCCTGCTTGTCTCTGTGCATGCCAACAATAATTGTCTCGCAATGTTAGGCTGAGTTTCGTTACAGTTGGATATGTTTCGTTTGGCTAGGTTAGGATAGGCTACTTTGAATTTTGTGCTGTACACTGCTGTTCGTTGGATTTATGCATTCTACTGTGCTCGTATATGTTCTGCTTTGCTCTGGGGAGTCCAGGAATATTTGTTTCATCACGTTACGTTGAGTTCCAGTACGTTTGGACAGGTCAGGGTTGGTCAGGTTAAATTAGGGTGTTTTCAACTTTTTTGCTTTGCACTGCATTGCGGTGGACTCCTGCGCTCTACTGTACTGAAGTATATTCTGCTTGGTTTCCGAGAGGTCAGCAGTAGTGGCCTGAGAACGTTAGGTTGAGTTAGGCTGCGTTTGCTTATGACACGTTAGTTATGTTCGGAGAGAGTATCTTAGACTTCTATGCCATACACTGCTATTCGGTTTATTTCTGCCATCCGCTGTGCACAATTATTTTCTGCTTGGCTCTGGGGTGGCAAGGAATAGTGGTCTCGTCACGCTATGTTATGTTACACTACGTTTGGATTGGTTAGGTTACGTAAGCTTAGGTTACGATGTGTTTCACTCATGTGCTATACACTGCTATGCCGTTGGTCTATGCGCTCTACTGAGCTCTACTATTTTCTGCTTGGCACCAAGGTGGCAAGAAATTGCGGTCTCGGCACGTTAGGTTGAGTTGCGATACGTCTGGTTGTGCTACGTTTGGTGAGGTTCCTGCAGGGTAGTTTAGACTTTTATGCGATACACTGCTATTCGGTGGATTTCTGCCATCTACTGTGCTCTAGTATTTTCTGCTTGGATGCGGGATGGCTACCAGGTAAGGTTAGGATATCCTCGTCTTCTGTGCTATACACTGTTATTCGGTGGATTTCTGGGCTCTACATTGCTCTATTATGCTCTGCACGACTCTGGGGTTTCGATTAATTACGATCGCCGCACCTTAGGCTCACTTAGGCTACATTTGGTTAGTTTAGGTTATGTTAAGGTAGGTAACGATATCTTTGGCTTTCGTGCTATAAACTGTTGTATGGTGGACTTCTGCGCTTGGCTGTGCTCAACTACATCCTGCTTGGCCCTGTGGAGGCCAGCAATGGTGGTCGCGAACGTTATGTGGAGTTAGGATGCCTTTCGATTGGAAACGTTGGTCTGCGTTAGGTTTGGATAGCTTTGACCATTCTACTAGACACTGCGATTCTATGGATTTGTGTGCGCTACTCTCCTCTACTTTGTTCTGCTCTTCCCTGCAGAGGTCGGCAAGAGTCGGCGCGTCAGGTTAGGAAAGATAGCTTACGTTTCGTTACGTCATGATTTGTTAGGTTCGGACAGGATGGTTTCGACTTCTGTGCTATACACTGCTCTTCGGTGGATTCCTGCGGCCTACTGTGCTCCAGTATATTCTGCTTGGCGCTGGGGTGTACAGCAATAGTGGTCGCAGCATGTCACGTTTTGTTGGCTACGTTCCGTTAGGTGAGGTTAGGACCAGTTAGGTTAGGACGTCTTTGACTTTCGTACTATACACGGCGATGCTGTGGATTACTGCGCTTTTCTGGACTCTAGTATATTCTGCCTGGCTCCGTCGGGGCAGGCAATCGGGGTCTCGGCAGGTTAGGTTGTGTTAAGCCATGTTCGGTTGCGTTACGCATGGTTATATAAGGATAGCGTGGCTTCGACTGCTGTGCCATGCACTGCGATTATATGGATTTCAGCACACTGCCCTCCTCTAATACGTTCAGCTTGGCTTTCGGGAGGACAGCAACAGTGGCCTCGGCAGGATAGCGTGGACTATGGTACGTTTCGCTTGGCTAGGATAGGTTACGTTTGGTGAAGAAGGCTTTGGCATTTGTTGTATACACTGCTATTCGGTGGATTTCTGCGCTCTACTGGGCTCTAGTACATTCTGCTTGACTATGAGAACGCCAGAAGTATTTCACTCGTCCCGTAAGGCGGAGATATGTTGCGTTTGCTTATGTTGCTTTGGTTTGCTTACGATAGGATAGCTCTCACTTTAGCCACACTCCCTGCTCTTTTGTGGATTTCTCTGCTCCACTACGCTCTGATATGGCCTGCTTTGCTCTGGGGATGCAAGGAATTGTTGCCGCGGCACGTTATTCTCTGTTATGTTACGTGTGTTTGATTTATGCTGGCATGGGTTAGATTTGGGTAGCTGTCACTTTTCTCCTATACAGTGCGACTCTATGTATTTCTGCGCCCTACTCTCACCTAATATGTTGTGCATG
>NW_016950504.1:0-1197 GCF_001483705.2 Eufriesea mexicana
AAACGTAGTGTAACTATGCATGACGTGACTAGACCAACATTTCTGGCTTCCCAGAGCCAAGCACAGCATATTAGTGAACATCAGAACGTTGAAATCCACCGAGTAGCGGTGTATGGCACAAAAGTCACAGCTATACTACCGTAACCTAACCAAACGTCAGATAAACAAACGCAACAAACCCAATACTGCTGGACTCCACTTATCCATGCAGAATGTACTAGAGCACAGCAGAGCGCAGAGATCCACCGAATAGCAGTGAAAAGCACAAAAGTCAAAGCTATCCTGACCAAACTTAGCCAAACCTAACGTAACAAAGCGTAACCTAACTAAAACAAATGTGCCACGACCACCATTGCTGGCGTCCCAAGGGACAAGCAGGACAAGCTGGTGCTAGTAGAGCAACGCAGTGCACTGATATCGTCCGAGTAGCGGTGTACATCGCAAAGGTCAAAGCTATCCCAACCAAACATTTTATAACCCGACCAAGGCTAACGTAACGAAACGCAACCAAACGTGCCACGAACATTATTGCTGGCCTCCACAGGGCCTTGCAGGAATTGCTAGAGGAGAGTAGGGAACAGAAATTCATAGAATCCCAGCAGAAAAATCAAAGCTATCCGGACGTTACCCATGCTAACTTAAACTAACCAAACGCAACCAGTCTCAACCTAAAATGCCGCGGCCACTATTTCTTGTCTCACCAGTGCAAAGCAGAGAATATTAAAGCGCACCAGAGCAGAGAAACCCACCGAAAAGCAGAATGTGGCACAGAAGTCAAAAGTAACTTTTCCTAACCTAACCAATCGTAGCACTATCAAACATAACCAAGCTCAACCTAACCTGCCGCCATCACTATTGCTGGCCTCCCAAGAGCCAAGTAGAAGTTACTAAAGCACAGCGTAGCGCAGGGACCAGCCTCATTATTGTGTAGAGCACAATGGCCAAAGATATCCCAAACTAACCTGACCTAACCTAACCAAACCAAACGTAGTCTAACTATACCTAACATGCCGCGACCGCTATGGATGGCGTTTGTGGAGCCAAGCAGAGCATATTAGAGCACATTAGAGCGCAGGCACCCACCGAATAGCATTGTACAACACAAAAGTCCAAGTAGACCATCCTAACCTAGCTAAACATAACACACAGAAACGGAGCCTAACCCAACTTAACACAACGGGACCGCTATTGCTGGCC
>NW_016950505.1:0-657 GCF_001483705.2 Eufriesea mexicana
TCGATGGCTGGATGTATGGCCGGATGTGTATATTCATGGTTGGACGTATGGATGGATGTATATTTGGATAGGAGGACGTACGGATGTATGGATGCATGGTTGGGTATCAGGATTAATTGATGGGATTGTGGATGGATGTACTGTTGTGTGTATGGATGAACATATGGATGGTTGTATGGATATATTTATGGATATGCGTGGGGATGTATGTACGGATATATGGATGGATGGATGTATGGATTTTTGGATGGGTGGATGGATGGATGGATGGACACATGGCTGGATGGATGTACCCGTGGAAGGATGTATGGATGTGTGGATGGATGGATGGATGTTTGGATATATCGATGGATGGGTGTATGTATGGATGTATGTATGGATTCATGTATGGTTGCATGTATGGATGGACGTATGTATGGAAGTATGGATATATTTATGCATGTGCCAAGGGATGTATGTACGTATATATGGATGGAAGTATGAATGTATGTGTGGATGGATGGATAGGTGGACGCATGGTTGGATGGGTGGATGGATGGTTGGGTGGATGGATAGAATAATGGAGGAATGGACGGATGGTTGGCTGGATGTATGGATGTATGTACGAATGGATGTATGAATGGATGTATGTATGAACTGATGATGCATGGATGTATG
>NW_016950506.1:0-808 GCF_001483705.2 Eufriesea mexicana
GTTTACTACGTTACGTTTGGCTATGTTAGCATAATATAGCTGCGACCTTTGCGCTATACACTGGCATTCGGTGCGCTTCTGCGTCTACAATGCTCTAGTTTGACCTGCTTGTCCCTGGGGAGGACAGCAATTCTGTTCTCTGCTCGTCAGTTTGGGATAGGATACGTTTGGATGCGTTACGTTTGAATATGTTAGAATGGGACTGCTTTGGCTATTGTGTTGTACACTGCTATTCTGTGGTTTCGGCGCTCTACACTGCTCTAGCTTGTTCTGCTTCACCCTGGGAAGGCGGTCAATAGTGGCCTCGGCACGTTATGTTGGTGTAGGTTGCGAATGGTTACGTTACGTTTGGTGCGGTTAGGAACAATGGCTCTTGCTTTCGTGCTGTACACTGCTTTTCGGCGAATTTCTGCGCCCTACTGTGCTCTGATTTGTTCTGCATGGCTTCGCGAATGCCAGCAATAGTACTCCCGGTAAGTTATGTTTAGTTAAGCTACGTTTGGTGTGATTAGGTTAGACTAGGCTTGGTTATGGTTGCTCTCACTTTTGTGATGTACGCTTCTTTTCGGCGCCTTTTGCACTCTAAATAGGTTTAATGCACCCTGCCGACTATGGGTTTGGCAGCATAGCGGCCGTGGCACGTTACGTTGTGCTACGTTACGCATGCTTAGGTTTGGTTAGGTTAAGCTTTGCTGGGATATCTAAGACGCTCGTGCTGTACGCAGCTGTAAGGCAGATTGCAGCTCCCTACTCTCCTCTAATATGTTCTGATTGGCGCTGGGGAAGCCAGCATTTCTGGTCCCGCCCC
>NW_016950507.1:0-4035 GCF_001483705.2 Eufriesea mexicana
AGGTGGGTACATAGTGCCCCACCTCCTTGGCCCGCATCTGGGGCAGTACACGTCTTTGACATCTGGCGCATAGCGGGCCAAGGAGGAAATAATAATAAACTCGCCGCCCAATGGAGTCGCCGAGCCTCCCCGATGGATTTGCACCAACGACCTGGCACTGATTACGGTTCACGACGATGGCTAACAACGGGAAAAGATGTAAAAGGAGACAAAATAAAATGGAAAAATGGAAAGCGATGATGAAGCCTCGGACACGGAGGCCCCTGACCCTGGAGCCCCCGTGGCGGACTTGTCCGCTATAGATGGTAGGGTCACAGTTGACGAACCTGGCAATTCTAATGGTCATGACTTTGGGCAGTGTGTGGACATGCCCTTGGGCGGGCAAATCCAATGTGCGCTGTGCTGGCAGAACAAAAGAAATCTGCAGTTCCTACAGGAGTCTAAGTTCCAAGACCATGTTGACAGGCAGCATCCCAAGATGAGAATTACGTGGAGGTGCGCTGCATGTCTGAAAAGCTTTACAAAGCTTCACGCATGCAGATGCCACCTCCCAAAATGCAAGAAAACAATGGAGGATAGGGATGCTGCGCTTGAGAAAGATCATAAATGTGGCTCCTGTGGGATGTCATTTGGAACTAAAAGGGGACTTTCGACACACGAAAGACATCGGCACCCCGAAATTAGAAATGTAAAAAGGATGACTGCCAGCACAAGCCAAAATAAGGGTAAACCGGGCAGAAAGGCATCAGCATGGACGGACGAGGAAGTTGCCATGTTAACTGACCTTAATGAAAGGTACAGGCATCTTCCTCAACCGAACGTTAAAATTAGAGAATTCTTGCCCGGTAAAACCCTCAAACAAATAAGCGACAAGAGGAGGGCGCTACCCGCCCGGGGCATGACTAGCTTGGCCGAGGAGGAAAAGGGACTAGAGGTGCTGGACTCTAGTACGTCCTCCAACGTGTCTGACAGATCGGTCGAGGACCAAATTGAAGACCCCTTGAGTGAGGAAGGAAATTATTGGAAAGAGCCACTCAGGAGGTACATCCTGGCCCACTCTGTGAATGAGGAAAACGAACTAAGTGATTTGGATAAAGAAATACAGGAGTGGGCCAACGATCCTGGGGCTATGGCACCCGATGTCGAGCGGTGGATCAGCATATTTACCAATAAAATCTTACAAGGCACAGAGGAGAAGCCTTCCAGAGAAATCAGTAAAAAGAAAAGTAATAAAAGCAATAGTAAAGCAAATGCGCACACCCGCTGGAAACGCTTCTCCTACGCTCGATATCAGGAGATGTACAGAAAGTGCCCCAGGAGACTGGCCGATATGGCCGTCGCTGGAAAGTTGATTGAGGCAAGGGAGCGAATTAAGCTTCCTGATAAGGCTGATATAGAGAGCCTCTACGGAGACCTATGGGGCAGAGTGGCGTCTACCTCAGGTCTACCGAAACTCGGAGGGGGCCCGAGTGTCAACTTTCCAATAAGCGAGATACTAACCCCAGTCACCACTGAGGAGCTAGTGTCGAAAATGAAGAAGGTAAAAACGAACACGGCTGCGGGAGTCGATGGCGTTAGAAAGTCGCACCTCCGAAAAGACGGGGCACTGTTCCTGTTGTCCAAGCTATTTAATTGCTTAATGATCGAAAAAGCCTACCCAGAACAATGGAAAATCAATAGAACGACCCTAATACCCAAACCGGGCAAAGATACGAAAGACATAAAAAATTGGAGGCCGATAACAATCGGCTCTCTATTGGGTAGGCTTTACTCATCAATGCTGGACAACAGGTTCAGGAATGTAATAAAGCAAAATATCCGGCAAAAAGGCTTCACGCATGAGGATGGATGCAAACTGAACATAACCATACTCAGTGAAGCCTTAAATAAGATAAAGGAAAAAGGAGGTGGAGTAATAACGACCATCGACATCTCGAAAGCCTTTGACACAGTCCCCCATAGCTCCCTAGGTGACTGCCTTACAAATAAAGGTATTCCGGTGGCAATCGCAGACTACATAAGAAATATGTATAATGGCTGCCGTACCAAAGTAACAACTGACGATAAAGGCAATTCGCTGAGCATAACGTTAGCGAGAGGGGTGAAACAAGGCGATCCGCTTTCACCCCTCATATTTAATTTGATTCTGGAACCGCTAATCGAGAAACTAGAAAGAACGACTGAGGGCATTTCGCTGAATGGCGAAAACGTCTCCATCCTCGCGTTTGCAGACGACCTGGTAATGCTGGCGCGCAATGTTGATCAAGCCAAGAAACAATTAAACATAATAGACAAATACCTATCGGCCCTGGGCATGAAAGCCCAAGCCGAAAAGTGCGCCACATTCCAGGTCGTAGAGAAGTCCAAAACCTGGTACCTAACGGACCCCGGGTTAAAATTACACGGCGGGGCGATACCCAACACCAGACCTGACGAATTATTAAGATATCTGGGGGTATCGTTCTGCCCTTGGAGGGGAATGCAGCGCGCCAGTATCGATGGAATCATCAGCGCGGCGGGCATTATACACAAAATGGGATTAAAGCCCCACCAAAAAGTAAACTTAATAAGAACGTACTTCTTGCCCCGGTACATATACCAATTGACCGCCAATCCGCCACCTATAAAGGACCTCGAGTCCATAGACCATGGCGTAAAACAAATAATTAAGAAGATATTACATCTCCATCCGTCAACGACGGACGGAGTATTATACTCAGACAAAAGCCATGGCGGACTCGGGTTACAAAGGGTGGCGGATATTGTAAGAATCGCTACCCTAAGAAGCGGTATTAAAATGAAAGACAACTGTGACCCAGCGGTCACAGAGGCTTACAAGGGGCAAGAGAGAATTTTAAAGAAATATGCCAAATCGGTGGGGCTAAATTGGCCGGCCACGCTGGATGACATCGAGGGCGCGCGCATAACCCTCAAGAAGCAGCAAACCGAGAGATGGAGACAGTTAACATCACAAGGACATGGCGTCCATGAGTTTGCCGGGGATAAGATTGGAAATGCCTGGCTATATAACCCCGAGCTCTTAAAGCCATCTAGATACCTGGACGCCATTAAGATAAGAACAAACACCTTCGGCACTAAGGTAGCACTACGAAGAGGAAGGAAAGATATAGACCCATTGTGCCGGAGGTGCAAATTACAAGTAGAAACCCTAGGGCATATACTCGGCATATGCCTTCACACAAAGGCAGCCAGGATAAAAAGACACAACGAAATTGTAAACATGATTGCAATGAAAGCGTCAAGAAGGTCCGCAGTGTTCACTGAACCCGTGGTCAACGTTCTGGGAGAGATCAAGAACCCCGATCTGGTTATTAAAGACCAGGAGGGGGTCCTCGTGGTGGATGTAACAATTCGCTACGAGGATAAAGATAATCTCAGACGTGCCCACAGGGAAAAAGAACAAAAGTATAGGGACACTGCGGAATTTATTAAAGCAAAACTGAACAGTCTAAACGCAAGAGTACTACCAATAGTGGTAGGGTGTCGAGGAGCTATGCCCCACGACACCAAACGCAATCTGAAAGCTCTAGGGTTTAATAAGAACGATATGATAACAGTCTCAATGATTGCCCTCCGCTCGTCCTTAGAAATTGCGAATGCCTTTATGGATTACGACCATATGAATTAAAGAATACAAACTACTCACTTATTTATTTATTTATTTATTTATTTATCGCCTATTTATTTACTTAGCTCTTAAGTATCAAAATTTTAAATTTTAAATTTTAAATTTTAATTTTATTTTTATTACAACCGACCTATTTTATACATAGCGACAAATTATTTATTTATTTAATTATTTATTTTGACCGCCTTCGGGCCCAGACAAACAAAAAGATTTTAACAAAAGACCAGGCCCTATGGGTCAGTGCACCAATTTTAAAATTTGACATTGCTTTACGGCTATGAAAAGGACAAATTTTATTAATGACCAGGTCCTATGGACCAGCGCACAAAATTTTAAATATTGACATAGCTTTACGGCCACGAAAATGATTTTAAATAATAGACGAG
>NW_016950508.1:0-221 GCF_001483705.2 Eufriesea mexicana
AGAATCTGGATGTAAAATTCAATTTTATTGACTTTTTCGACTAATATCGTGGTGAGCTAACTTTCTTGCATAAATAAGGAGGAAAGACACTATTAGCGTGCTATAGCCATTGCATTGATGCAGAATGTGTTTGGAAAATTCAAATTATTGTCATTTTCGACTTACATCGTGGTGAGCTAACTTTCTTGCGTATATAACGAGGAAAGATTCAATTCACTTGC
>NW_016950509.1:0-1530 GCF_001483705.2 Eufriesea mexicana
CGCCCAACGCCTTCAATCCAATGGCAAGAACAGCCATCTACTTGCCAAAGAATATGCCTATTCGAAATCTGTAATATGTTATAGCTTGGTGAATAGTTCGCCTAACGCCTTCAATCCAATGGCAAGAACAACCATCTAATCACCAGAGAATAGGTCTATTCAAAATCTATAACCTGTTGTAGCTTGGTGAATAGATAGCCTAATGCCATCAATCCAATGGCAAGTACAGCCATCTACTTGCCAGGGAATAGGTCTATCCAAAATCTATAGCCTGGTATAGCATGTTGAATAGATATACAATGGCAAGTACAGCCATCTACTTGCCAGAGAATAAGCCTATTCAAAACCTATAATATGTTAGAGCTTGGTGAGTAGATCGCCTAACGCCTTCAATCCAACGGCAAGTATATCCATCTACTTGCCAGAGAATAGGGCTATTTAAAATCTGTAAACCGTTATAACTTGCTGAATAGGTCGCCCAAGGCCATCAATCCAATGTCACGTTCAGGCATCTACTTGCCAGAGGATAGGCCTCTTCAAAATCAATAAACTGCTATAGCTTGGAGAATTGGACGCCTGACGCTTTCAATCCAATGGCAAGTACAGCCATTTACTTGCCAGAGAGTAGGTCTATTCAAAATCAGTAATCTGTTACAGCATGGTGAATAGATCGCCTACCGCCTTCAATCCAATGGCAAGTACAGAAATCTACTAGACAGACAATATATCTATTCAAAATCTATAACCTGTTATAGCTTGGTGAATAGATCGCCTAACGCCTTCGATCTAATGGCAAGTGCAGCCGTCTACTTGCCAGAGAATAGGCCTATTCAAGATCTATAATATGTTATAGCTTGGTGAGTACATCGCATAACGCCTTCAATCCAATGGCAAGTACAGCCATTTACTTGCCAGAGAATAGGTCTATTCAAAATCCATAATCTCTTATAGCTTAGTGAGTACGTCGCCCAACGCCTTCAATCCAATGGCAAGTACAGACTTCCACTTGCCACAAAATACGTCTATCCAAAGTCTATAACCTGACATAGCTTGGTGAATAGAACGAATAACGCCTTCAATCCAATGGCAAGTACAGCCATCTACTTGCCAGAGAATATGTCTGTTCAAAATCTATAATCTGTTATAGCATGGTGAATAGATCGCATAACGCATTCAATACAATGGCAAGTACAGACATCTACTTGCCAGAGAATAAGCCTGTTCAAAACCTATAATCTGTTAGAGCTTGGTGATTAGATCGCCTAACGCCTTCAATCCAATGAAAAGTACATCCTTCTACTTGCCAGAGAATAGGTCTACTCGAAATCAATAATCTGTTACAGCATGGTGAATAGGTCGCCTAACGCCGTCAATCCATTGGCAAGTACAGCCATCTACATGCCAGAGAATAGGTCTATTCAAAGTCTATAACCTGCCATGGCTTGGTGAATAGAAAGAATAACGCCCTCAATCCAATGGCAAGCACAGCCATCTTCTTGCCAGATAATAGGTCTATTCAAAATCTGTAAT
>NW_016950510.1:0-773 GCF_001483705.2 Eufriesea mexicana
CAAAACTGGGAATATTAAAGCACTGTAGGGCGAAGAAATCCACCTAATAGCAGACTATAGCACAATGGTCAAAGCTATTCTCTCCTAACCTAGAGTAACGTAACGTAACCAAACGGAACGTATCTCAACCTAATGTGTCGCGTCCACTATCACTGGCCTCCAAAGAGCCAAGCAGAACACGTTAGTGGAGAGTAGATACCAGAAATCCATATAATCGCAGTGTATATCAGAAGAGTTAAAGCTACCCGAGCCTATCCCAAATCTACAGAACATAGCAAAACATAACCTATCTGGGCCGAGACCGCTATTGCTGCCCTCCCCAGATCCACGCAGGGCGTACTGCAACGCTGAGGGGCGCAGAAATCTACCGAACAGCAGTGTACAGCAAAGAAGTTGAAGATACCCTAACCACACTTAGCCTCACCCAACCTTACCAAACGCAACATGACACAACACAACTTTTCGACACTACTATTGCTTGCCTGCCCGGGGCCAAGCTGAAAATATTAGAGCACTGTATGGCGTAGGAATCCACCTAATATCGGGCAATAGCACTGAAACGCAGCCATCCGCCGAGTGTCATTGTACAGCACAAAAGTTGAAGCTATCATATCCTAACTTATCACAAAACAACATAGCCGTACGTACCTGACTCAGCATAACGCGACGAGACCACTATTGGTGGCCTTCTCACAGGCAAGCTTTGCGCACTATAGACACAGCAATCCCCTCCTAACATGACCAGTCGTAGCATAACCGAACAAAACCTAACA
>NW_016950511.1:0-555 GCF_001483705.2 Eufriesea mexicana
ACCTAGCCTAACTAAACCTAACTCGCCGAGAGAACTATTGCTGGCCTCCGCAGGGCCAAGCAGGATATACGGAAGCACAGCCGATCGCAGGAATACACCGCACTACTGTGTAAAGGAAGAAGTAAAGCACATCCCCTGGTCCTACGTAACCGAACCTAAGGTAGAAGAGAGCGTGCCGCGTCCACTCCACAGAGCCAAGCAGAATAAAGTAGAGCACAGCAGATCACAT
This sequence comes from Eufriesea mexicana, assembly GCF_001483705.2. Lineage (NCBI taxonomy): Eukaryota > Metazoa > Arthropoda > Insecta > Hymenoptera > Apidae > Eufriesea > Eufriesea mexicana. Next base: position 230 of record NW_016950511.1, read on the forward strand.
GAAGCCACCGGATAATAGTGTACAGCACGAGAGTCGAAGCCATCATAACCAAACTTAGCCTAACGTAACCTAATGAAACGTAGCCCAACTCAACTCTCCGTGCCGCGAGCAATATTGCTGGCACACACAGGACCAAGCAGAGTATAGTAGAACACAGTCGAGCGCAGAAATCCTCCGTGTAGCAGAATACAGCACGAAAGTCAAAAGTAACAGGACAGAGCTTGACGTAGCTTAACCTAACCAAACGTCATATAACTCAACCATACGTGCCGAGCACACTATTGCTGGCCTAGCCTGGGCCAAGCATAACATATTGGAGGTCAGTA
>NW_016950512.1:0-390 GCF_001483705.2 Eufriesea mexicana
CCTAACCCAACATGGTCCAACTAAACGTAACATAACTCAACCTATCGCGACACTGCCACTACCTTTGGCCACCCCGGAGTAGAGTAGAGCATAGTAGAGCACTGTAGAGCGCAGAAATCCAACCAATAACAGCCTATGCCGAGGAAGTCAGAGCTATCCTAGCCTGACCCAAACAGACATAACCTAGCGAAACGTAGCCTAACTCAACCTACCGTACCGAGACCACTATTGCTGGGCTCCCAAGAGCCATGCAGGGCATATTAGAGCATAATAGAGAGCAGATGTCCACGGGATAGCTATATACAGCACAAGAGACAATACTATCCACCCAAACTTGACAAAGCGTACATAACCAGACGTAGCATGTATCAAACTAACGTGCCGGGACCA